>NW_010122357.1:5088-10475 GCF_000699245.1 Pterocles gutturalis | reverse complement strand
CTTTAAGCAGTCTTTAACCCACGACAGTTGCCAAGTGCCTTTTCCTTGTCTTTCATTTTCAATTTACATGTCTCATCCATTGAGGTTTCTTCACAATTTCTTCTGATACTCTTCCCTGTCTTTCTCAACTTTGAAATGGTACCAGGAACTGAAAGAAGGTAGGTTGAAGAAGACAGAGGATTGTGAGGTTACCTACAAAGTTTGTAGGAGGATGCAAAACTTCTTCAGTCTCTCATCCTGCCATGACTTGCTTATCACCGTGTAATGCCCGTTCTTCTAATGTGCTGACTCCAGTGTATCCATATTAAAAATAAAAAAGGAAAAAAAAATGCTTTAAGCCCTGCTCTTGGAATCCTTCCAGAAATATATTCCCTTAAGCTTGGAACAAACAGCTGCCAGGACTCCATGAGTCACTCCATGTACAGCAGTGAGTACTCCTCAGGAACAGTGCATTGATAATGTGCTTGGCCAAGAGTTTCACAGAGGACTCATCCAAAGATACACAGAGAAGAAACAAGGTCTTCAGTGACATTGCTGTGCTTTCTGCCAAAAAAAAATGTGCGAAAACATAAAAATATCTTTGTTTTATGCTTAATTTCCACTGCTCATTCAACCGACCATTTGTGGAAGGGGAGTATGCTGTAGGTATCTCCGATTTCACTTGTATTTTCTTTTAATATATTGAGAACTCTGTTTGCAAGTTCACAGCTTTACCCCTCTGTTATAAACACACGGATGGACAAGCCCAACCCCAAGATTTATGCCTCAGATGCGTATTTCTAAAAGCTTAAAGTCATCAAATCTGTTTTTAAATCAGAAAATAAAAAGTATACCACTATCCATGGTGTCTGTATTTTTATCCATGCAAAATGTTTAACTGAACACAGGAAGAATTAGGGCACAAACAGCAAGCAAAAGGATTATAAAAAAATGTTGCAGACTTAATTACCTGACCTGAAGAAGATCAACTTTCATGTGTGTACTGGAAATAAATAAATGGCATATTGCCTTATTTTCGAACATAGTAGCTTGTACAAAAAAACCCCAGGGTTAGACATTGGATGATGAAACTTTAAGAATTAAAATTTCCCTGTTAGTGGCAGGTGTGATTCAGCAGGTGGTGCTCTTCCCTCTGCTCGTCCTTTAGGAATCAGATGTTGGGGCTATGATAGAAGACTGCCTGGTACAATTTCAGACCCTAGACATCTGTGGTTCTTCCGTTATTCAGTAGCCCATGTCACAACACTGTCCCCCCCCGTATTACAACAGTAATGACAATAAAAATTAAGAGCACACTTCAGATGAAGCCAAAGCTTACTTTTCCCTACGTGCACACCCCATGCCCTCCTCTCCTCTTTCCCCTTCTCCTGAAGTGTGAGCATGGACTGGAGCCTGAATGTTCTATTTGCCCTGGGACCAAAAGCAGTATTCACCTCTGAGTTGAGTAACTATGTTGACAAGTTTCTGTCTCATTTGTCCAGCAGGTTTCTTAATCATCATTAGTGATATTTCTTATATTTTTTTTTAAATATTCTTTACCTGAGGATCAGCCCGTCTGTTTTTAACTGTTAATAAACACCAGTCTCTCTCGTTAATGCCCACCCCCCCAATAAAAAAAGGAGGGAGGAAAACAAGAGACTGTCGCAACTGTCACAGCTCTGGATAACAAGAGGTACCAATGAAGTAGTCTCATGGGTATTTTCAAGTGGTCACCCTTCTCATCACCTATACTTTCCTTGCAATATTTTCCCAGTAAAAGCTTCTCCAGCACACTCTGGAGAACCTGGAGTCCAGGAAAGCAGAACACTGCTGGAGTTTCCGCTCTTCCTATACCATTAATGCATTTTTTTTTTTTAATTCCAGATACTGGTCTCTTTTATTAAATAATCATCAGTCCTTCCTCAGACACCTCAACTTTTTTTTCTTGGAGGTGCCAAACAGGTGCCATTGAGTAAACTCTCTACAAGAATCTTGAGCATTGTCAGATCTCTTTCGACCTTACGAAGCTATGCATCAACACATAATATTGACCCAAGTTTTTCTGTAGCAAAGTGTAAATTTAAATCCAAACCCATGGCAGAATTAGGTAAGCTAATAGCGTTCTATTCCCATGTCTTTTCTACTTCGGCTTCATGTTGTGAAAAGAGAAGCTACTTCTGTTCTCCAGCAGCTGGAAGTGAACAAGACATCACAGGCTTGTCTGTCAGTGTAATACAAACTTTTATGCATAAAACCATGTTGTCTGTAGGCATATGAACATGGTAACAATGGGCTTCTATGGACATGGTTGTTACGGGAAGACTGAAAGGGTTTTGGTATGAGGCGTATGAGTCTGTTTTCTAAAGTTTGGATTTAAAGAATGCACAATGATAATAGGTTGCTAAAATACTTTGAGATGAAATGAATCTTGTTTGTGTACAGTGGTCATCATAAAAATGTGAGCTCTTGCCAGCAAATCATTATAGATTCCATTTTTGTTGCTGTATTATTGGCACTCATATATCTGTTGACAGATTTTCATTATTAGGAATTATTGCATATTTCTACTTTTCATCATAAGATACTTTTGTTTTGAATCCACTTAAGGCATTATCATGTTTCCATTAGCGTTTCTTTTATTTGAGACTGAGTGTCTAAAAACAGGGGGGAAAGTAAGTAGATCTTTAAGATTATTCTAAGCTTTTCTTTTGTATGGTATGTGGTATTAATAATGCCCTACAGGGAAATAATTGAAGAACTTTATTATAATACTGTGGTTCAGAAAGGAAGCATGACAGCCGTACATTACTGCTAATTGAATTTAATGAGCTTCTTAGCACCATGCAAGTGAGGCTTTGAAATAGAAGCTATTCAATTTAGATCATTTGGATTATAATTAAATAATTTTGAATTTGCCACAGTGGCAAGTTTAATCTTAATTAAACCTTTTTACAGCAAGGTGATGCCACATATCTTTGCATCTATATAAATGTATACTTTTGAAATACTTATGTTAAAGTTTAATCTTGAAATACAGAAATCTGGCAGCACTTTCTCTAGGGAGATTTTAGTGGTGATGCACTTCCTCGTTATGAGATAATGAAAATATATTTTCTTCAAAATATCGTTATGTCCACAATTTTCACAGAGCGATGCCAGATAATTTGTGTAACTGAATGATACTTTGATAGTTGCAAAAGAGAGGAAGCTTCAGTCTGCATTGTTAAAATCACAGAAAACCTGTGAGACTTTTTTCATTAGCTGATTGAAGTGAAGTTGGGCTTGGACTTGCTTTTGGTGCTATAATTTTCTTACGCTCTTTTTGATCTCACTGAAATCCTGAATAAAGGGTTGAACCACAGTCTTATATTCACTTATCAGTGAGTAAGAAATTGCCGACATGTTAACTAGTCAATATGGGTGATTGGTTAGTTGAACTAACATTGATAAATATAAATGCTGGTATTTAAGTCTTCTTCCCCTTTGTTACAAAATTGATATAATTAGTTTCTTTTTCTTGCAATATGCTTTCCAAAATCTGGCAATATCTTTTCTCCCATTTTTTGAGTATTAAGTACCTAGCAGCAATTACTTGACTGACTTTGTTTTGTGATCTCAGTTGAGAACCAAGATATATTTTTTTTTTAATAATTTAGGTTCCTAGAATCTGAGGTGTCTCACTCCAGTTCAAGGACTTGTCTTTCCTCTGTCTAGAGGTTCGTGTTGCCCTTAATTTATTTGAAAGGCAGTTTGAAATGCAGGTGCTCATCAACCCAGCAAAAGAGGCCAGAGATGACTCAAGGCTGTAGGCATCATCCTGTAAAATTGAGAAGTCTTTTACCTTTAACAAGATTCTCTCCAAGTGGGCGGTGGTGAGAAAGAGCTTGTAGTACAGCTACTTATACTGTTTCTGCTCAGTGGATGAAGAGAATACTTAAGTTTCCAGGCCTGTCAATCCAGATATTTTTACAATTATTATTTTAGCTCTGTGAGTCATTCTGTGATACATAAGGATATGTGCAATAAATAGACAATGGGTTAGATCTAGCCAAAGTGCTTGAGTGTGGTACTGGAGATGCACTTGTTGTGCTTTTTTGTCCCTGTGTCATTTTATAGTGATATTTCTAGGTACGTAAAAGCAATGATTCAAGCCTAGGTAATAACACTTCAAATTCTGCTCACTATTGTATTTTTAAAAAAGCAAAGAAAATACACCAAGTGTGCATGATTGTCATTTCAGAAACACAGATTTCTGTCTCAGTCGCTTGATTCAGTTCCACTAGCCGTATGTGTTCCAACACCTCAGAACAAGCCCTGTACAGAACTGATAACCTATAATGCTGTGTGGAAACAGGAGAACTTGTGAAGACCTAAAATTCTCCATTATTCCAGTAGGAGTCCGTTTGCTGCACAAACAGGAATGTTGATTATTGTTGATTTAGCCTTAATGAACACAGATGTATTTAGTCACGCCATTATTCAGCATTTAGATATCTAACCATAATATTTGACTCAGTGGTAACGTCAGCGTTGACGGTGAGAATTGAAAATGACAAACACAGTTGAGTGTGCTCAGTAGTATGTGGAAAAGTTTGTTATTGGTTGTTTGTTCCCCCCCGTGCCCCAAGTAAAATGTGTTAAAGAGCAATAAGGGAGAACAAAATATATTAAATGCATTTCTCTTACTGTTTAGCATCTTCTGTCTCTGTCTTGACATCAGAAAATTGTACCTCCCAAACCTTCCTAACATGCAAATCTTGAAACGACATACAAGTCTTCCATGTCCTTTGTAAGAGTTTCAAAGGTGTTTTTCCATTGCATATCAACATACAGGATACTTACAGGTGAATTAAAATCTGAGCATTAAAAAAAAAAAAAACAAACAAAAAAACAAACCAGTTGGGTATTTAGATTTTGTATTTGGCTTCCTCTACAAATTTAGGACATCAAGCTGAATTTAGGAATGTGACTGCATGCCAGCATCACTCCATTGAGCTTAACAATTGCTTCTACAAAATGCAAGGAGAAGAAAAATCAGGCATTTTTAGAATAAAAATTCTAACATCAATTTACCACGCTCATGAGATTAGTATTCCTCTTCACTATATTAAAAAAAAATAAAATCCAAAGTTCTTCCTAGTGACATTTTCCTTCATTGCTCTCTATCTTTTTTGAAAGTTCTCATAGTGGGCCTAGGACAGCTAGTTATGCATAGAATCACTGAAACATAGAATGGTTTGGGTTGGAAGGGACCTTAGAGATCATCGAGGCCCACCCCCCTGCCATGGGCAGGGACACCTCCCACCAGCCCAGGCTGACAGCGCAGAGGCACCGGCCTGGTGGTGGGCCAAGAGCTCGTGGCCATTGGGGACACCTCGGAGAGGGCAGGAAGTGACAATTTTGGCAGG
>NW_010122357.1:0-4975 GCF_000699245.1 Pterocles gutturalis | reverse complement strand
GCTATTAAGTCTCCCTGGAGCCTTCTCTTCTGCAGGCTGAACAACCCCAACTCTCTCAGCCTGTCCTTGCATGGGAGGTGCTCCAGCCTTCTGATCATCTTCATGACCTCCTCTGGACTCGCTCCAACAGGTCCAGGTCTTTTTTATGTTGGGGGCCCCAGAGCTGAACACAGTACTCCAGGCAGGGTCTCACAAGAGAAGGGTAGAGGGAGAGAATCCCCTCCCTTGACCTGCTGGTCATGCTGCTTTTGATGCAGCCCAGGACATGGTTGGTTTCTGGGCTGCCAGCACACACTGCTGGCTCATGTTGAGCTTCTCAATCAACCAACACCCCCAAGTCCTTCTCCTCAGGGCTGCTCTCTATCCATTCCCCTCCCAGCCTGTGTTTGTGCTTGGGATTGCCTCGACCCACATGCAGGACCTTGCACTTGGCCTTGTTGAACTTCATGAGGTTTGCATGGACCCACTTCTCCAGCCTGTCCAGGTCCCTCTGGATGGCATCCCTTCCCTCCACCAAATTAACTGAAAGTTGAAACCACTTAGACCTGGCGTGCCCTGTGCCACTGTATGTGGCAGGCATCATTATGACAAAACTAATATCCCAAACAGATACTGTTGTATCTCCGAGCAGACTCAGTAAGCAGAGTGAGTTGTAAATATGGAATTCGTTTGACTTCCATTTCTCTCTGTAGAGAAATCTTGTTAAAGGCGGGTGTGTGGTCATGTCATATGTTGTTCTGAGAACAAGAGGAGAAGACTTACTGCTGATTTATGGGTAACACAGTAAAAACACATCAAAAGAATGAGCATATTACTGCTAGCGAAGGGGACTAAGAGTTAGCTGTCCAGCAAAGATATCTGATTTTAATATTGTGTTATGAATATGTACTTTAGAAAGTGACAGTTGTGTAATATGAATGAATGTTTCAAACAGTACTCAGGGCATGGAACAAAGCACTGGTTAAGCTTTCCCATGGGTGTTTATAACATCCTCTTTCTTTATGATGGTCTCTGTGCTTTAGTTTCTCCTATTTCTTGTAGCCAAGTTTCTGCCAAACGGGTAAAAAAACCCCATACTTGACAGCTGACATCCTTTCTCTTTCTTGGTTCTTGAGAGGAGGAAAAACAAACATGCAATTGTATTTTGTCGTTTGAATATCAAGAATTTTTATCTAGAAGTTGTGTTAGTTAAACAGACAAGGTTATGACATATAAAGAACATATCTGATCCTGGTTATTTTTACCAATAATCTCTGTACTTACAAAGGCAGATTTTTGTTATTGCTGTGTTGTTGTTTTTTTCTTTTTATTGTAAAATATCTGGAAATGGTGGTCTTGTAATACAACTGTTGGCAGAGACTGTCATCCCAGTGTATGTTGGGGCAGTGGCAAAGCTGTAGTTCAGCTGGCCTTGACAACAGCAGGGCTTTTCAACATCCCAGCCTGTCTTATTCTTGGAGAAGTACAAACAGCCATCCTGTCATTCTAGTTCACATTCTTATTTTGCTATATTCTTCCATGACATGAAGAATCTTGAGGCACTTTAGCATCTCTCCTCTTTTGCCCATGGAACTTAATATAGAGATTCAGAAACTGAATATACTGTATTATTGGGAAATCTGGTGCAGACAATTCTTTCCAAGATACAGGTGCCAATAGGCGAAGAGATCAAGGTCTGAGGAGTGGAGGGGTTTGACAGTTGTTACGCTTTTGTGTTAAGTCTCATTAATGCTTAAAAGTGAGTTATTTTTCATTTAGTTGAATAGGTGTGTTTTTATTTGACCTGGGGAATTTGTTCACCAAACAAGTTTGTTATATTTCTCTTCCCACCACCAGCCCCATCTGTTTCAGAAAAAAACACTAGAGTAAAATAATTTAAGTTCCTTAGCGGAAAATAGTGAAGAACTCCAAAGCTACATTCCGACGTTTCCTCCCCATCTGAAAGCCCGAGCAACAGACTGGAATATCTTCTCAATGCCATAAGCTATAAGATTTCCACAGTATTCCAGAACCTAGTTGGTTTCATAGCAGTACGTAATTACAGATGGACCTAGCCCCTTCTCTTCATCATCCCCTTGATTAACTGCTCAGCAAGAGTCCAGGGACTTTTCCAAAAAATTTGGATAACTTTTTGAAACCATAGTTAACTGTCACTACTTAATACATATATATAAACATAAAGTAGTAGAAAAAACATTGCAAGTTACATTTTGTATTTCTTGTCTCTGTCACAGACGTGTTTCTCCAATACAAGTTTTTTTTAAATCTTCTGCAGGTGAGTGGATTTGGTGCTTATTAGTATCTGATAATGATGGGATAAGTGGTAGAAGACCAGTATATAGTCTTCAGACCTACTGTTGCTGTTGTTTTGGAGAACCAACCAATCTTCACTGCCTTGCTTACATGTTCATCATTCTATGGATCCTCTACAGTAACAGAATTGATAAGAAAGCATAAGCTGAACATAATTTAGTAAATAGGTCATTAATACACTTGGTAATGTGTTGGTTAAATTGTTCAAGTTATCAGTCTGGAGAGTTCAACTGCATCTATAAATTCTCCAGACTCTTTGTGACGGATCGTGAGCTTCCATCCACCCACCTCTTTTAAACTTGATTTTTGGCTAGCTAGGTGATGGTCTGAATGTAAGGCCAATGAAGTGATACATATATTAAAAGTAATTATATATCACTAAAATGTTAATTTCCATTAATTACAATTATCACTCATGTAATTGATCATGAAAGGGAGCAGAATATGCTGATACACATTGTCACGTTCCGAGTTAACTGGAACTGGTCAAGAGAAAGACACCTAGGTGTAGCTGTAGACAGATAATGGAACTATGGAAAAGCTTGATGTGCAGGAGAGAAATGAGAGCAAATGGAGTGCTAGCACACATAAGAATAAGGAGTTATACTGAAAATGCTATGCAATTATGTAGATCAACAGTGTTGTTTTCTCTGGGTACTGGATTCAGACAGGGGTAGGTATTTACTTTTGCAAAGTCAATAAAATAAAGCTCTGAGATGGAACGTAAAGTGCTTCCATTGTAAGGAAAGGAAATGGCACCTTTGTTTCTGCCTGCATGTTGTCTCTGAGAAATTCCTAATGTGGCCTTCATAGTCTTATCTGAGCAGAAATATTTAGCTGGATAGATCATTAAGTGCTGTCTTTGACTGTAGACACCGTGGCATGTCTGTACTTAGTGTTCACCACATTTTGAATGCAGATCTGAAGATGTTTCCAAATACCATTGTACTTTTGCTCTCAGCCCATTTATTGTTCGGGAGAATGTTACTATTCGCGTTCTTTTTACTTTGTGTTGGAATTGCTAATGTAGTTCAGTTGCACCGCTATTTTGAAACATTTAGAAGAAAATAAAGAGAAAACAAAGCCTCAGTGAATAAAATCTAGTAAGAATATGTTTCTATGTTCAGCTTCCACTGTTTGGTAATCAGTAAAAGAAAATGCCTGGAGTATTGCAACACCCGCTTGGTGCGCCTGTGAATCATTGTATCCATCCATAAAAATGCCATCCGTAAAGCCAGGGTTGATGGGGAATGACTACAGTAGGAGCTACTGAAGTAAATAATCAAACAAGTAGGAATAATTGTAGAACTCCATTTTTGTGTGTGTTTCAGACGGTTTATATTTTATATTTTAATGTGCCTAATGTGCCACTGTCTCTAAACATTGTTTTGCTTCTGAAGGGGAAATGAATGTCAGGAAGATTTTTGATTTCCAAAGTGAAGACTGTACTTTAAAGGTAATCCTGTGAGCATCATAATGGAACATGAAGAGAATTTTGTGAAGTGGTTTATGCCACTGACTGATTCTCAAACTGAAGAAATGTATATTTCTGGAAATTACTCATGGAGAATAAGTAGATAAACATGGTCTGTCAAGATAAGTCCTACTTTGTGTTAGAACACAGAGATTAAAACCGAGCAAAGCTACGATTTCGTTGTTGTAATACTCTTTACTGACACTGGTTCCTCCTTCTATAAGACCACCACATCATGTATTCCTTTCTTAAAATCAATTTAGCCTATGTTAAGAAACAAGACTCTGTGAATTTAGGTGACTGTAGATTAGAAAGGATGGTTGTCTCCACTTCTCTGAGGGTAGGGCTGCTACAGAAAATTAACCTTTTTAATGTTCACAAGTCATCTTCTGTTTTTATGATTAAATACCTTAGGGTATGCACGTTTGATTTTATGACACTATCCTTTACATTAAAAGTTCCCTGTATCTTTCTGCTTTTAACCAGCCAATCTATTTATAGACTCAGATCATATCTTCTCTTAAACTTCATTTTGCTAGGGTAAATGAGTTAAGCACTTTCCAATTCCTCTTGTAAGATTGGATTCTGTTCTTTTGATGATGATCCTGTTTTCTCCTACAGCTTGAATTAATGTTCTTTGCACGTGGATGGTCTACATGAGATTTGTACAGTTGCAGTAAAAGTGGAATAATACTACCTGGTACATTATGGCTAATGTTGTCTTGGTTATCCAGTAACTGACTAGTAGCGTTAAACTTTTCACCTTAGTCCATCCATATTCCATTCGTAAGACTGAACTTATGTAACTGTAATATTTCCTGTTCAGTGAGCAAAAGACCTTGGATGTACCATTAAATGTCATCCTATTTCTTTTCTCCATTTTCTGGTGCTTGAGTTAAAATAGATAAAGTAACGTGGAAAGAAATCCAGATGTCTTCTTATTAAAAATATCTGTCAGATTAGGGATGGATAATGTACCTTCAGTCGAACTCCATTACATTGTATTACACTTTTCATGTATCTGTATCTTGGATTATTTTTTTCTTCTGAATTTTCTCTGAAAATTCCCAGATCTACAGCTCTTGGGAGCGTTGCTCCCACTTATTATGACTAACTTTGGTATTTATTAATCTATAATCATATATATGCCTGTGCTAATAGATCACGTAAAGATATTTGATCTTCCTC
>NW_010122356.1:25881-29321 GCF_000699245.1 Pterocles gutturalis | reverse complement strand
AGAGGCAGAAGGTGAATTTAAGCGTACTCCCCTCTCTGCTGTGACAGTTCCCGTTTATCCCCACGGATGTACCGAAGCGACCACCGGCCTGTCCTCTGTTCGTGGAGGTGAACGACTCGAGAGAGCCGGGCTGGGACCCCCCCACACAATCCCTCCCTTCAGACCCGGCTCACTGAACTGCTTTGTGTGCTGACCTTCCCACAATGAAGTCATGTGTATAATTGAGGATTAAACAGTAAAATACAGCCTTTTAGCAAGATGGCTTTGTAACGTCGTCCCCCCATTCCTCGCCAGTCACTAGTTTCTCGGACAGAAAGAGAGCTGTGTTTCCATCGAATCACTCACAGACGTGTCTCCACAAACATTTTCAACCCCATTATGTCAAATGCCACTCTGAGGTGCCCATGTTATTACTAATTGTTCGTTAGGTGCAGGGCTGATGCTTATGTTTGTGAACAGAAGTGCAAACTGGAAAATACGGATTTGCTTCATTGCATTTAATCCCTCTAAACCCTTCTTGTTCCCTGCATCTGTGGTGTTGGGCTAATACCAGACCAGCCTCTCTCTGGGATACAGGAGATGAGGTAAGGTGAAAGAGTTGATATTTTTCTTCTGGATTGAATCAGACAGACTCGTACAGCCACCATGAGAATATGAACACTGTCATCTCTCAGAGAAAAATTCTGTGGAACAACAAATTCTGCAGCAATGGCTATTGCCCATTTCTGACCCTTCCCTCTGTGGCCCAGAATGCTTTTTACCAGAGCAAGAATGATTTGGATCATCAAGGTTTTTAGGGGTGACAACTAACTTTCAGAAATGAGTTCCCTGTGCTCTCTGAAAAGCAGACTGCAGCAGAGTTATAGCAGCTGCTGCTTCTGCTGCTTTACAGGAGAAAATAAATCATTTTGGTCTTGAAAGATTTAAGGATTTTCTTCTGAATCCCACTTGCCACCAGAGAAAAACAGGACAAATTTTCCTGTCTAAATTACTGGTGGCTCATTCTTTACATAGGTCAACAGAAAGGGTTTCGTTATCAAGGTAAGCAGCTTCCTTGCTGCTGCCTCTCTTCCTTACAGCTTATCATTTGCCTACTCTTAAAACCTCAGCACAGTTTTCTAATATCAGCTGCTTCATTTCAATTTAGGTATTTTTTGTTGGCGTGTTCCTTTATTGCTTTAAATTACTTACGAGCCAGCCATTCTGATGGGAATGAGTTCTCTGGTACAGCAACACGCTTGCTGTGTAGTTAGGAAAGCTCAGTCATGTGATTTCAGGATTTGAATGTTTTACTATGCTCTGGTTTTGCTCTGTGTTCAAGCTTTAATTCCTTTCTATAGGCACCCCTCCCCATGCATAGCTGAAGCAAAGCCAGAGCTTTGATTTTACTGAAGGCTGAAGCCCACTTAGTTTGCTGAGAAAGTTTGGGTGAGGTTGCTGTGCTCACACCCTCCTTGCCAAGAACACCCCTGGAGAGAGCAACAAACAGAAAAAAAAATAGTCTTCCAGCATGAGGAACCACGCGCTACCTATCTGCATGCTCAACCCAGCGCAAAAATACTGACAGCCAGAGCGTGTTTTGGCCTCAGAGTGGCTGGCTGCCTGGTCTGGGCTGTTTCAGTCTAAGAGAAAATTCTGCAGAGCTGAGGAGGGTCAACTAATGGTGCAGGTTTAACACATGCTGCTGCATTTTTTGGCTGCTATTGTGATAAAGCCCTACTCTTCTTAGTAGTAAAAATAACAGATAAATAAATTTTTCAGAGTTTCTGAAGGTGAGAGAAGGGCAGCTGTCTGCTGGTCAGGTTGCTAACACTAATGCTCTGCCACCTGCAGAGATGGGCTGGGGGCTCCTCTGGCTGCCCAAGCACAAACCTCTTCAAGGGTTGTCTTACTGCCCCTTAAAGCAAAAGGAAGTGGGGCTATCTAGAGGTCTGACTCCAGCTGTATGCTATTGAGGGGGCAGGTGGGAGAAAACCTGCATTGGGCGCAGCTGTTGTGTCTCCAACACAGCAGGTACTCATTTTCTTGTGAGTGGGGTAGGGCTTCTGTACTTCTGTACAAGTCAAAGAAGGAATTTTTCTCTGAGCAGTGAATTTGCTCAGTACTCAGGTTTATTCTCTCCCCTTTTCTTCATAATACCAGCAGACAGAACACAGACAGTGAGGAAAAAAAGCAGGTGAGTTTACCAGAGCTTAAGGGGAACATGAGTCTTTGTTGGTAGGATCCAGTCCTCAGCCAGAAAAGATATGGGGATGGCATGATGAATCCATGACTAGCTTGAAACAGCAGCAAGAAAATTTTTGTGCAGGCTGGGCTCCAATCTTGCTGGGGGAAGAACGAGGTAGACATCCTAGTAAGGGATCTGTAGCTAGCTTAGGTATAGGTGATCATATGTACCTATACAGGAATGCTGAGTTTCTCTGGCTTCTTTAATTATAAATACTCTTGCAATGTTTGTTGTAACTCAAGCTGTGACTTACTGTTTCAATCATGGTTTGGTGTCTGTGTCATCCTTTCCTTGTGGTTTTGGTTTGGGCTGGTTTTGGTTGTTTGTTTGGGTTTGTGGTTTTGGGGTTTTTTTTTTGGTGTGTTTTTTTTTTTTTTTTGTTAGTGGTCTGTAGAAAATCAGCCCAGCCCAGGTTTGGATGAGTGCGCTCGGACAGCCCCAGGGCTGACAGGCGTATTGGTTGGTGCTCGCTGTACCCTAGTGTTATGGTTCCTGTCCCATTATGTGGACCCTGGGCACAGCTGTGCTTTCCTTGTGTGATGGTCTGTGCATGTATACAGCATTTATTCTCCCAGTCACGAGGCTTAGTGCGCTGGGAAACAAAGCAAGTTGTTTTAATCCTCAGAAAAACCCCCAGTTCCCAACATCCTTGTGATAGTCTGGTGTTATCCCTATTTAGCAGAAAAGAAGCTGCAGATCAAAAGGGAACTGACTACCTGGCCTACTGCTGTGACGGGAGGCTGTGCTAGCACTGTTCAGAAGGTCAGTTTCCACACTCCCTTTCTTGTGTCTGTGCTGCTCGTGTAGCTTCTTTGGAGGCTAGAGGAACTATCTGTGTAAAATGGTGGTCTCTGAAAGAGCTGATAGAATAAGTTCTCTTGCCTTGAGGTGCTCAGATATGACCCTAGGGTGATGAGATAGATACGTTACTGTTGCAAAGTTAAAATGAGTCTCTTCAGTGTAACTCCATTATTCTTCATTTAAAAGATAAATATACCGTCATTGTCAGAGCAGATATTCCCCTCTGTCAGCATTTCATGGCTCACTTCCTGGATCTAGATAGATTGATGATAGCTGTTTAATATTCTTTCCTCCATAACCAGCAATTTGAGAGTTGCCAACCCTCATGATGGCTGCTGTTTTTCTTAAAGCATCAGCTTGATGTGCATTAGCCACACAAGGACCCTAGCTTGCTTTCTCTTTCAAATAAATA
>NW_010122356.1:0-25850 GCF_000699245.1 Pterocles gutturalis | reverse complement strand
TAGGGAAAGCTCGAAAGTGGGAATCTGAACATGTAACGCTGGAGGCAAATAAGCACATGACGACATTATTTTCAAGCTAATCTCATGACTTGAGGAAGGGATGATAGGTTAATTCATGGCTTTAGAACAATGTCAAAGGGAAGGATTTGATTTCTGACCCTTAGCTCCTTTAAGTACACAAGAGCCAAATGCTCTTGCAGTGAGTACCTCTGAAGATCACCGGAAGGTACAACGCAGCTGCAGTCCCTGGTGACAACCAGGACAGCTGCTGAGCTGTGAAGGAATGACGTGTGGTAGCCAGCACAAGCTTGTGTGAGTCAAATCTCTTCTAGGACTCTTGGCCTTCATGTTCTGACCTTGCACATGTGGTGAATGGTTTTTATTGACTCTAAGCTGTGGAGTTGTGAACAGTGTATGTTTTTAGGTGGTCTGCAATTAGACTTCAGTCTAATCTGTGAGCTAAAGGCAGGAAGTTTCCAGCTTCTCAGTTGTGCTGTCTGGCTGCCTCCAGCTGTATTTCAGTCCCTAAGAGTGAGCGATGAGGTTATTTTTGGCAGGCAGACCATGGAAGCCTGGGGGTTACATAGTCAAGAGGAGGTGGGTGAGGGTGAGGAGCTGTTGAGGCTGCACTCTTCTCTGGGGATTGCAGTTGTGGAATATTTTTCATGTAAGCTGTGGAGTAAAGTCACTCCCTGTGATAGTGTGGACCGTAACCTGACAAAGGCATAGCTTGACTTAGGGCTACCCACAATGTCAAAAAAGCTAGAAACTCCTTGTCAGGATTTTTTGCTTGCTTACTCTCAGGTGAATGCCTGGTGAAAGGAGAATGTACTATTGTTAGTTGGAGAAGATTTAATCTCTTCATTTTGGTGCCTGGGTTTTCTATTTTCCCAGTAATTCAAGTGTACAAAATTGCACTTCCCATCTTCAGGCCCGAAGACCTCTCTCACTTCATCTGCTGTCTCTTTGGTGAAACTCTATAGTAGCTCTCACGGTCTTAGCTTTCTCACTGGGTGCTTTGATCATCTGTTCAGAACACCTAAGGAATCTCTCAAACTGAAAAATAAAATGTGTCCCAGAGTAAAGGCTTTTAAGTCAGAAAGAACTTCTCCAGTAGCATTTGAATGCTCCTTTGTGTTAACTGCTTTTCTTTGGTTAATGTATCATAAATGTCAGGGCTTGTGATATCATGAAACTGAACATCTGATGGTGGTTGACAGGCTAAACTGATCACATCAGAAAATCTTGCTGCAAAGGCTAGATACGCTTATACATACTGCCTATATATAAATACACCTACATATGCCAGGAGAGCAGGGCTGTTGCTAGCTAGTAACAATGCTGTAGAGAAGCTTCTTTGTATAGTTCTTGTTTGGTATCTCAATATACCCAGTGCCTTTAGAACATCTCAAGACTGTGAAGCTCCGAAGGGTGCACATAGTCTAAAAAGGATAGAAAATTGTGGATGCTCTGCGAATAGAGCCAGCATGCTACAAGCACATAAGTCAGGTGTTTGCATGTAGGATGGACAAAGAACGAAGTGTTATGGGTTGTGAGGGGAGTCCTATGGATAATAGCAGCATTGCACCATCATCACTTGTAGTTGCTCTGTTCCATCCCTCCAGAGTTTGTGTATAGACCAAATACATCCACCTCTCCTATTTCTAATACTCTGTTGTATCAGTGAGGCAGGTAAATACACCAATGAGTGAGTCGCATATTTATTTGATAAAAGTTTGTTTTGGTTTTTTGTATGTTGTTGTTTTGTGGTTTTTGTTTATTTTTTTTCCCTTCTCTCAACTATGCAAGGTCTTGTTTCTGGGGACAAAGGAGAACCAAAGAGTGGAAAACTGCTTCCTTGCCTGCAATTTCTAAGCTTGTCTTTTTCTGCCAGTTCTGTGCACCAAGGAGTTCTGGTCCCTCTCAGTGACTTTTGCTTCTGCCTGTTTTCTTTCCTCTTCCTGTTGACACAGATGCTTCAACAAACACTTGTGCTTATACTTATACTGGAGTATAAGCTTGTTTCTCGCACTCTTTCAAGTGTGTTTTCAATGACTTCTTTTACTTTAACTCTCACTCTGGCTGTCTTGAGGCTTGGCTTCATCCGCTGCCTGCCACCCTTTCAGTGTACTTCTCTTGAACCATTTTGGAGACCAAGAGGTGTGTTGAAGGCTGCATGTCATAGAATCATATCATAGAATCATAGAATGGCCTGGGTTGAAAAGGACCATAGTGATCATCTAGTTTCAACCCCCCCGCCATATGCAGGGCTGCCAACCACTAGACCAGGCTGCTCAGAGCCACATCCAGCCTGGCCTTGAATGCCTCCAGGGATGGGGCATCCACGACCTCCCTGGGCAACCTGTTCCAGTGTGCTACCACCCTTTGTGTGAAAAACTTTCTCCTAATCTCTAACCTAAACCTCCCCTGTCTTAGTTTAAAACCATTCCCCCTTGTCCTATCACTATCCACCCTCGTAAACAGGCGTTCCCCCTCCTGTTTATACGCTCCCTTCAAGTACTGGAAGGCCGCAATAAGGTCTCCCCGGAGCCTTCTCTTCTCCAAGCTAAACAAACCCAGTTCCCTCAACCTTTCCTCAGAGGAGAGGTGCTCCAGCCCTCTGATCATCTTAGTGGCCCTCCTCTGCACCCGCTCCAAGGTGTCACAGCCTCTGTGGTTTCAGTGAGTCTGCTGGGTTTGTTCAAGTTTTGCTGGTTTTTTCATTGTGTTGCTCATGAAACAGTCTAGCTGCTCTGGCAATCTGACCTTGAGTTTGCAAGTACTTAGGAATTTATATTGTATATAAATAAAATAGAAATTATTATTCTTATGATTATAACATTATTCTTATGGTTATTGCCTGCAAGTCCTGTAACCTCATGATGTCTCAGGAGATAAAATAAACTCTCAGGACATAAGTGTCTGTATATAAACAACATCAAATCATGTTTTCTCCAATGCGATTGCTTCTTTTCATGTGTTCCTGTAACTGAACAAGCATTAGAAAAGCAATTATTACTGACATACTAGAGAAAAGACACATTTAATTCTATCTTATAGGCTACCAAGTTGTTTCACCAGATAACATCAGCACGTACTAATGTTATTTACAGTGTAATAGGTGTTGTTGATTTGAGGATGTTTCTCTGTTTCAGATGTTGATTGCTAAAAGACTGGGTTGCATAATATTACTTGTGTACGTTGGGTTATGTTACTGTGCATCAGTCTAGCGGAGACTCCTTCCATTTTAAAGTGCCCTCAGGTTTTGATGCAGTTCCTGTGGTGCTAACCTTTTGTAACCTTGTGCGTGTTGTGATATGCTCCTGGAAATTCTCTCTTCCTCCCATCACCCCTGTGCAGCCTTAGGGGTGAGTGCAGCAGGGAAAAAAACAGCTTGGTTGCTTTTTGGTTGTGCTTTTGCTGAGGAGGGGGAAAGGGGAGAGTGGAGAACAGTTTTCTCAGGACCTGGAGCCGTGGCCTCTGTGGCAGCCTGGCTAGACAATGAAGCATAAGCCTGTTGTGTTTTCTGCAGTGAAGTGGGGGGGCAACAAACTGAAGAGCAGAAACTTTGGGTAAAACAAAGCTGAGCAGCTGCCTGCCAAAAAGATGGTCTAGATAGATAGCTCTGTGAACCTGGAGTTTATGAAAACTGGCTGAAATTCAGCTGGAACTTCTTGACAAATGTGTTCTCCAGTTTATACTTTGGGTAGAGTTCACGTAAATTATATTCAGACTAAAATTCAAGTTATACATGTGTACAGACGCCTGCCTTTCCTCTGGAAACACAGTAAGCTTTACATGGGGATGAAGGAACAAAATCAATTCTGTGTTTGTGTTAAGATGACAGAACTATTACTGCTCAAACTGAGCAGTGCAGACAACTGAACCATAACGTTCTTGCAAACTCTGAAAATGTGTCTCTTTAGAGAGCTTTGGTGCAGTCCCCCGCCGCTTCCTCATGAGATATCTCATCACCAGAAATGCAGTTTGTGTTTTGTCAGAGGACTTAGCTTCTCCCAAGCTCATATAAGCTGCTGGTGAGTTATTAATCAGTTATACTGATTATTCCTTGGCAGTGCTAACTTTAAAAAGCTTCACTGTGAAATGGAGAATATTCAAAACCTCACACATTTAACAGTAATTCTGTCATTGCTGTATATGCTGGAACATATCGTTTTTAATATTCTAAGGCAACTTTAAAGTTTTTATCAGACCTTAAAAAATGAACATATTGATGTCTTAATTGCTAGCACAGAATATTTAGATAATAATGTATTTTTCACAAGAAGCACGTTGTGCTGACAGAGGAACTGATGTTACAGAGCTGAAACTTTTTTCCCCTCAGGATAGAACAATTATTATATCCTTCTGTCAGTAAAACTGTTTTCTCATATTCTCACATATCATGAACTCTCTATGATTCAGGATTTTCTCATCCATTTTAAAAGCTTCTAGCTTATGCATCTGTTCCCTGGCCACCAAAAGCATAATTTCATTGTGGTCAGTTGTCACTAATAAACATAATCGGTGACCACGGAGATGATGTGCGTAGCATATGCGAGTTTACATGACTTCTTCCATGGACCATTCTCCTTGTAAGTGGGTGATGGAAATGGCAGCCAGGTCTCCAGCTGCTGTCCTCTTCCTGCTTTCCAAGAAAGCTATTTCAGTACTGACTGGTTTACTGATAAACGTTTTTTACAAACAATTCCCCGCTTACCTTTTACTGGATCATTTTTTAGACATTCCCATCCATTGCCAAAGATTTCTTGGCTAGATCTTGACTGAGTGAATAGCTGATTCAGCACAACAGGCTGGATGCCACCAGCAGGGATTAAAAATGGGGGGCAAATAAGGAAGGGGCTCAGCTAGAAATGGAATAGACACTCTGTTGATGACAACTGGTGGATCCAGGTGGATCTGCTTTCAGATGCTTTGTCTCTGATCTCTTCTGTCCACCACTGACCCTCTGCACTCTCAACTTGAATGAAAATAGCTGGTTCAGAGGTCATTGTAAATGTAAAGCTACTGTTTTCCTTTCTTAAATCTGTTGCTGCTGAATTTCATCTGCCACAGAGAAATCTGTAGTTAAATGGATGGGTTTTTTTCACTGTATTTTCCCATCTGTTTCAGGAGAAGGAGTGGTGACAGCTTCAGCTTAGTGAACTCTCTCCACACTTTCCCTAACTAGATAATTTCCATTATCTGGAAATATAATTTTATTTGTTGCTGTCTGAAGAGCACTTGCCTGGATTGGGCTAAGAGTGTGTGGAGCCTCTCATTGTGCTTTTCTGGTGTTTACGCCCACTGAAGCCAGGGCAAAAATCACTTGGAATCAAGGAGGGGCTTTAGGTGGGTTCTTGTGCTTTCCTGTGAAAACCTTGAGAGATGAAATACAATCCTCTGGTCAACATGAAGGAGGAAGCAGTTTCTCCTAGTGAAGAGCTGACTGTATACATCTGTGCTCCCTTGGAATTTAGGGACACTGACCTGAATTCTGCTAATGAATGAAGTGTAGAAGAGAATTTGGCAATATTCAGCTTTCCTAGAATTGGTAATTCTGTAGGTAGTGGAAATGGCTACTTTATTTTTATTTTTTTTTTAAATTACCTACTATGCTTATTTTGATTCTGTGGGGGAGTGGTGTATTTAAGTATGTTTTATGTCAATACAGTGTCTGGTCTTTTTTTCTTTTTTTTTCTTTTTCTTTCCCCCCCCCCCCTTTTCTTGAAGTGGCCATTGAGCATGCCCACTCATTCTTCTACTCAGTTTAACAGTTCCTACTTTGAAAGACCCCTCTAATGCAAGGTGAAGGACACTGTCCTTACAGCATGAACTGTTTCTTTGTTTCCTTTCTGGCGTCTGTTTAAAGCTGTTCCCTCCTGAAAGACTTCCTTGAACTTTTTTTTTCTAGTTTAATCTCCTGCCTGTCTGATGAGTTGATACTCTTGGTAAGATACCTTGAACAATCTCTAACCTTCAAGACAGGACAAATATTTGGCAATGTAAGACTTAAGGCTTTTAAAAACTCTGCTTGGAAATGCTTTTTTCATATACTTTCTGATTTAAATATTTCTTTCAATTTTACAGAAGCAATAAAGAAAATTATGCAAATTTAAACAGGCTTTAAAAATGTTAGACTTAATTGTCCTTGAGATATTGAATACTGGATCTGCTTAATGGGATATCTGCTGTCCAAGAATTTGAATGTGTTATGGACTTGGTCCAGTTCCATAACAGTGGGCGTTTGACCTTTGTATAGTTGAGGGTATCCTACCTGCTTTCCATCTGCTGCCCTGAAACAGATCCTGCTCAGTCTGCTAGCATCATGCGGGTGTCTTGGGTACTCTAAGGATCCACTGGTAATTAAGATAACTAATGTTTAGGCATCTGAGTTGAGCACTTAAGTTATTGTCATTATCTGAGGTGGGTTTTTTTGTTGTGTTTTTTTTAAAGATAATCTGTTTTTACCCTCCTCCCTGTTCTGATGAGCAAAACAGTACTACGGATAGGACCTTGTTTGCAGCAAAAATTCTTGTGAACCAACTGCTATCATCTGTCAGAGCCATGACCCCATTTCTGTGCAAATCAGCTTATTGCTGTGAAGTTGTGCCAGCTCTGACCAAACCACAAAGGGATTATTAAATATTAAAAAAAAAGTTTCAGTGAATTCCTGCATCCCTCTTTACCATGCTCTCAGCTTCCCAGGTTCTAAGCATTAAAAGCAAGCCACAGCTTGGATCCAGTAGCTCTGAACTACTTTGGGAATTCTCTTGGAGCAAATGCAGAGCAGTGAGGCTTAGGGGAGAGAAAGAATACTGTTGCAAACCTGCACAAACAAAAATGTTCTTGCTTTTGACTTACGGCATGGTTTAGAACACTTTTTCCCCCTTCCCTTTGTTCAGGTTCTGCATTTGGGAATGTTACACATTTTTCTGACTGAACTGGAAAATAGAAATATGCTTGTGCCTGCACCCAAATCTGGGGCCAAGCAGCCTGTGACTCTTGGCTGATTGAAATATAAATCCCAGTGTCTGGAAAATCATCTAAATGCAGCCCTAAAGACCTGTCAGTGCAGGATTCAGAGCATCAGAGTGCTGTGGGGGGAGGGAAGAAAAAAAAATAATTTTTGTTTCCATAGTTGCTAAAAACTAATGGAAAATGCTGTAGAAAAAAAATTTTTAAAGCCTCAGACATGCTCTTACTAAGGTATTTCCTGAATCTATAGTGAAACAAAATAGTTTAAAGCTTAGTCTGTCAGCCTTCTTCTGCTGGCAGGACAGCGAAGACAGTAAAGTAAATCCATATGCTTAGTATCTGTGATGAACAACCAGGGGTACAAAAAAAGGTATGGTGACCACTCACTGACTTGCTGTCTTGCATGCATTTGATTTTACTAAGAGCATGGTTGCCTCTTTACTGTCTTTGTTACATATCAAGAGGATACTTACACGTTTCTGTTTGCATAACCTGTTGTGGCAAGACAGCAGCCTCTGTTCACACGCTTGCCTCTTGTTAGTGCTGGCCTCACGCTATAAATGCATCTCATGCATTCCAGTTATGTGGTTATGTAGTGCTTTGCTTGGGCAGTATATTTTGCAAATTGTGTAGTCAAATGATTATGTTAGACTGAATTGTTGACGTCTAGTACACAAATAATTATGACACTAAACCTACTATGTATGAGCTGGAGCCGTAGCTGATTTCAGTGACAGATGGAAAACTCCACTGAACCTTTTATTGGCCATATGCCATTTCTGAGTGTTGGCCAACAACAAGATTTGTTGCTAATATATAATGATTTAAACAGTAAAAAGAGCAGCTGCACTTTGATTTTTGGTGCCTTTACTACAGGTTTTCCTGGAGCTTTTGAATATCTACTGCTGCTTTCTAATGCAAAGCTGTCACTTGTAGTCTGTGAGAAGAGACTTTATCTTCCCAGCACTATCTCTGGTAGAATTTTATATTTTCATACTTATAACTAAAGCTCTCCTCTGCCTTTTATTGCATTATTAAGTTGACAGGATAAAAATCTTCCTGCAACATGGGGCTGGCAATGGCTTCTAAGAAGCTGGCTCTGTTGTGTAGTATTGCAAGAGAGCTTTTTTTAGGCTGTCAGTAACTTTTACGCTTTATGGCCTGCCTGAGCACTGGGAGACCAGCATTCTTCCAGATGTTCAGAGAAGACAACTTTCAAAGCATAGTTCATTGAGAGGAAGAGCATGTGGTGTTCATCATATTACCAGGAAGATTTTTGTGAGTATGTGAATATAAACTGCAATTATTATCTATGTAGAACATGTCATAGTGTTTCTACTGCTGCTGGCAAAGCAGAAAACTTGCTGCCATACAGTGCTTTGACCTTCATTCCTCCTAAAGAGGGTTTCACTGCATTGTCCGTTGTCAATCTGCTCACTCTGATATTCACCAGAGAAAAAGAAGATTGGAATCTGGAAAGCAGAACTGTTCAGGCCCTGGGCTGAGCAGCAGAGAGCATGGTAGGGGAGGTACATGAGAAGGAAGCACATTCCGATAGAACTTCATATATATATATTTTTTGGGAAAAAGAACATTTTCTTTTATAAAATTTGTATTATGCAAGCTTGCATACATATAAAATTGGCTAAACATTTGACTGTACTGGGCAGCATCAACCTGCACTGCATTGAGAAGTACTGCAGAGGTTTCTAGGACGTGTTTGATCCTGTTGGTTACATAACAGTCATTGTGTTGCTTCTGTGCCAAGGCAAGCATGAAGTGTTCTCCATTGCAGAGGGCAAGCAGGGAAGAGAGCAATTAATACCTGCATGCTTCTTGCATCTCCTTGTAAATGAATAAGGAATGAGGATAATGTTGCACTCCCCTTTCTGTGACAGCTTGTATGGAGTTACAAGGACTCAACTGGGTGCCTACAGCCATGGTTTGGTTCCTGACTGGTTCACGGGACGTGCAGTGGATTGGACTGTCTTGCACAGCCTTGGAGCCTGCAAGGGCATGAAATTGTTGGCTGGCTGTGGCTGAGCTTTGCACTGCGTGGCTGGGCTTCCTCTAGGTCTTAAGCCTGGTTGCTGATGTTCTGTTATGATGCTATCTGTAGTGCTAATATGCTCTTGCATTGTATCAAAGCCTACCTTTCTCATCTGCCGAGGTGCGTTGCCATCTGTTGCTAGAGCAGTTGTTCCCAGTAGGGTAAGCAAAGTGATTTATCCATGCAAAGCCTAGAACATTAATTTATTTCTTCACCCAATAGTAAAAAGTAACCAAAGGAAGAGCCTCTCTGCACTTACTGCATCTTTGACCTTTCTTTGTGATGTTTGCATGCCAGCTGACTCCAACTCTTGCAGGTGGATTGGTTGCTGACTGCTGCATGCTCTGAAAGTGTCAGTGTGTTGGCCTCGCTCATCCCTTCCTTTAACAGACCAATGTTTGGTTATGTTTGTTTGTTTATTTATCTTGTATCTCTTTAGCTTTGGAGAAGCAGCCACGTAACTGCTGGCTGCAGGCAGGTTGTTTCTTCACAGCTAATAGCCTGTCTGTTGTAGTTTGAGTGTTTGTTGGGATGCTTCTTATCTAAGTCATAGTTTTTCTTTCCTGTCAGATTCCTCCTACACCCCTCTTTGATCTTTCCTACAGCAAGCTCTCTGTCTCAAACAGTCAAGCAGAGCTATGCAAAATATCCACAAAGTGCTACAGATATTTCCTATTTTGTCATCTCTTTTAGAGCATTGGACCCATGTAAAACCTATATCAGTCAGAGGGGTAGAAAACTGTAATTTTTATTTGTATTGGAATTGAGAAGTGAAAGATGGATCTAATTCTGAGAGAGGTTTATAGCTGGCTGTTATCAATCTGAAATTGTACCTGCTGGGGAATAATTTTCCCAGTGATGTGGATGCCTTTAGTGTAGCATCTGTGAGTTGTACGCTCTTTCAGAGTGTCCTGTGCATGTGTTTATTTTGCACAACTAGTGCAGGACACTTTGTGCGTCAGTGCAACAACAGGCTAACCACCCTCTTCAATTTCTGACTATGTTTTTACACATTTTTGATGCCACCTTCCTCTAGTGTCTTGTGATAAATCGAGCTGAGTCTAGTACATATGTAGAACAGCTGCCCTCTTCTTTTCTTTTCTTTTTTTTTTTTTTTTGGTAGTCTTTTCTTTCCAGGGTTGAGACATTCTCTTAACCAGGTGTTTGTGGTTTGCAAACTGTTGATCATAGAGCACTTGTGCTTTCCTTATGTTATACAATTCCCTAATGGCCATTAATGTCACTGACTGTATTGTCTGCCCTCTTTGTAATGTTTGCTGGCATCGATGTATGTTGGTCTAAAAATTAGTTGAATGAGGTAGTATCTTTTGCTAGAGGGAAATACATACCAGCTTATATTTTGAGGGTTTAAAGGCTACAGCTATTTTCAGATAACTTATGTCCACATAGATTATCCAAAACTAAGGGGAAAAAGGGTTATTTTAAAAGTTGTTGGGAAGATCAGCGAAGGTTGTTTCCCTCTCTCCCCAAGCTGTTGTCATTGATGTTTATAGGCAGTTGTGCGTGCAGTCAAACAGGAAAGAATCAGATAATGGAAAATTATTGTGGAAGCAATAAAGTTTCCTTTTTTCTCAATAAGTTTCCTTTTTTCTCAATAAATTTGTTCTTGCTTCATAAAAAGAATCAAAATGATTTTTCTGTCTGGGAGGTGTACTGTGAGCAGGGTTTAGTCATGGTTAGCAATGTCTCCTCACGATGTCATTGCATAGAAAGACCCGTGATTTACAAGTTCAAGATAAGGGTCCTGGGCACCATCATTACAATGTATGAAGCAATTAAAAATGTGATGATTCTTGAGATGACATGTACAAAAATGAAAGCACTTTGCTAGAAAGCAGGACTTGCTGGTGTCAGCTGGTGATTAGTATTTGTTGTCTTAAAGGCCCAAGGTTATTGCAGTCTTGTCTTTTTCAATGCAGCAAGCTCTCAGCGTGAGGGGCATGGCTCGTGCTTGGCTGCGTGCTATGGCTGCAACTTCTGTTCAGCTGGTGTTCGTGCAGAATGAGTGTGTTAAGATCTTCAGCCAGATCTTGTTGAGCAGTCATGCCAAGAATGTCTTTTACATCTAGCGGTGGGAGTAGAGATTTAAGGACAGGTAAAGCAACAGTGTATCATGAATGTCTCTGTAGCTGCAATTACTGTTCTTTGACTTTCATAAGATGGGAAGAGTTTTCTGTATTGGAGACTTGTGATGACTCTGAGGGGGGCAAAATATAATTCCTACTATTCTTTTTGACTCTTGTACATCTGCTGTGATTTCTAGGGTTTGTGTTATTAGCAGCTGAATGGTGGGAAGTGGGTCTCTGAAGCAGCACTGTGTAGTCACGGTTTGGTGTTTGCTCCAGGCACATGTATATTACCTTGTTTATTCCTGAGCTGATCCATTTTCTCCTTGCCTTTTAGCAGTTTACCCCACTGTTTCCTTGTGCGTTTTGTTATACAGCTGCTGCACAGATATGTGCTGTGTGTCTGTATGTGTGTGCAGGTGGATACTTCACAGCTATCTGGAGACAGTGATCATGCAAAGCACAGAGAGCAGCGTGGTAAACAAATGCACCATTGCTGGATGGGACCCAGAGCATAGCTAGTTGGTCCTGCTAATGCCCGGCTGGATGAGTTTAGCAATTCTCTCCCATATCGATGGCTTCTAAAACAAGGACAGTGTCAATATTCTGTGTA
The DNA here is from genome assembly GCF_000699245.1 of Pterocles gutturalis. NCBI lineage: Eukaryota > Metazoa > Chordata > Aves > Pterocliformes > Pteroclidae > Pterocles > Pterocles gutturalis. The sequence continues at coordinate 14,122 of NW_010122356.1, read as the reverse complement.
GTGATAAAAAATTGTAACATCTAAAGATAAGTGTCATTTGAGAAGTAATTTTCTTGATTATGCTGTACATGGCAAACAAAACAGGAGCAAATGATCAAGTTTTCTAATAGCTTTGACAGGAGATGGCATCTGTTGAAGTCCAGGTGGATTTATTAGTGGAGTAACCCTGTCTCCCTAGAGCTTGCTGCCGTTGCATGCTGCCTCATTCTGCATTCCCTACTGAAGTGCATGCAAATGCAGTGTGCAAATGATATTTAATTATTGCTAACAGTTTTATGGAAAAAAAAAAAAGTTCTCAGTTCCATAGCAATGTTGATGATAGTTACACCTATATAGATACACACACTAATATGTGTATATTTTTATAGAGATAAAATGTACAAAGTGAAGAAAAAAGATTCAGATTTGTGCGTTTAAGTACCTTACTTTGGTTTTCTTCTCCTGCACTGAATTTGGTATGCTGTATCATTAAAATATTTTGAGAGAAAATTTTACAAACCAAGTCCTGGTGACCTTTACTTCCTAATCTCAAAGCTGCCAATAGAGATACAGATGCTTGGGAGATGTATCCAGTTGCAGACAAACCTCAGGTGCAAGCAGAGTGATTATTACTCAGCAGCTGTGCTTATGGACGTTTGTAGTTATTCCATTTTTTTGCCTAAATACTAAAAAAACCCAGACTTTTTATCCACCTTGGATTAATTGAGATAGCAAAGCTTGGGGTCTTTTGGGGTTTTGTTTGTTTGGTTGTTGTTTTTTTGTTTGTTTTGTTTTTCAGTTTGGACAAGAATATGATTTATAAGCTGACCAGTGTGGGAATACTGCTATCCTCTGTTGCGTGGAATGTGATACTACATGCGTATATCAGGCTCTGGCATTCTGAGAACATCCATCCACCTTTAACTCAAGTGATAGGTCCTGTGCATTTGCAGCAGAAAGAACAATGCTCTGATGCTGTATCAAGTTCTGAAGGGGCATACTTAAGTTTCTAGGTCATTATGGATCTAGCAATTTATCTGTGTGTGGAAATGATACTTACTGCCATAATACTCCATGTGAAAGAGAAACAATCACAGACAGATACTCTTAAATATTTTTGTTCTCAGGTAACTAGCTTGTCTGAACAGACAGCAAGGTTGTGCATGTAAAATAGATGATATTTTTCTGAGGTTTCTTTTTAGTCTAGGTGTATCTCTACTATTGCATACCCAAACACACAGTGAGGATATTTGGGGAATTTAAGAGCTCTCAGAAAACAAATGTTCCATCACAACTAATGTTCCCCTCCTGCTGGTTACAATACCTCAGGATATCAAAATGAATGGCAGAAATGAAAGCTAAACAGCATTTATTTGACCAACATTGTTGAGCATCAATGTGAAATAAATTATAACTTGTGTCTAAGACTTTTTTTTTTGATTTGTACAATTTTTTGATCCTTCTCCTCTGTTGACCTTGAAAGCACTGGTTATTTATTAGCATAATATGATTACATACCTATCTGCAGGGTTTAAGATGAAAATTGAAACCTTGTAATAATTTGGCAAAAAACTACTAGAGCATTCAGTCAGCTGTCAAATTTTAAGAGAAACCATATTGAGCAAAAACAAGCTGTAGCTGTTTAACTGATATCTAAACACAGTCAGCATAGCTACCTGGGTAAGTGGCGCTTTGGCTTAATTTTCTGGCTGCAGATATGAATTATTAGCAAAATACAATTTGGTGACAGCTTGCATGCTGTGGGCCGTGGATTCTTCTCAGTCCACATGTGAAGCTTGTATGATGGCCAAATTAGATGCATTTACAATTCATTCTCTCTCTCCCTCCCTCTCTCTCACACACTCTCACTCTCTATTCTGTACAATCTGTATTTGTAACTTAGATGGATCAGGGCTTTGTTAATCACATGTCCAGGAGACTATCGCTTGCTACCACCTTACGGGTTCCTTATGGATGTAGGTGGCTAAGAAGTGATTAAAAATCATGGCAGAAATAGCAGCAGCAGTACTATTACATAAAATGTAACTGTAATTTGTTTAAATCGTGGGCTTTACTTTTGGAAAAAAAATCTGCTTTTGATGTGGATGACTAAGTGTTGCTAATTCCCAGTTGGCCGGGGCAGTGGATACGTGCCAGAATTTGCCTAATGCCCTTTCTGGGTCCTAAAGGTAATTAATTTTTAAGGCAGAAGTAGTCAGTAGTATTGGTAAGTAATTCTGCGTTATTTGCATTTCTTTTACCTTGTAATAGAAATTGTAATAGTTGAATGGCTGTTAGTATCTTTAAATCTGTCAAAACCATTGTATTCTCAGAATCTTGCTTTGAAAGTGTGTGCAGCTCTGGTGAGTTGCACGTTACCGAATTATCTTGTTTGGTTTCTGTTACTTCCAGAATGTGCATCTTATGTAAATATTTACAGGAGACATATGGACAAGTTTCCTTCTTTTGTAAAGTTGAACAAAAGGCCAAAGAGGTACCAGTGCACTTAGTTACCTACATAGTGGTTGTGTATGTTTGAGGAAAGTCTCAGTCTGTTACAAGGTCTTACCTGAGTTTGAAAAACCCTGAACTGCTTTGTGCTCAGGGAGACTTGAGTATCCAAACAGGGAAAAGCAGCTGTAAAGCTTTGGTGTTGCATGTAGTGTTTTGCTTTTGGGTTTTTTAAAAATGTGGTTTGTGTCGGGTTTTTTTTTAATTTTTATTTTTTAAATGGAAAACCCATGCATGCTTGATATTGAGCTTAGTAACTAGCAATGTCAATGCTGGTCTGTTTTCTCTTGCATGTTTCAAATTGTCCCTCTGAATTGCTACATACTCATCACTATAAACACACAGTAATTTACTTAAAAGCACCTTCTGTATTTTATTTCTAAACATCAGCTGAATCTGCAATGTTTCATAAACATTTTTGTCTTTTTCTCAAATAATCTCTAATGCTGTATCAAATAATTTAATATTTGGAAATTAATTCTGAACTGGGCAGAAAGTCTTGTAGCAATAAACATCCTTTTTCTGTGGCACAACATTTCTTTTTAAGTTCTTGATATGGTGCTATTTTAATGCCATGTGGAGAAAAGAGCACTGAAGACTGTTAAGTGATTCACTGGTGTTCTTTGAAGCCCAGATTTGAGAGAATGAGCGGGGGGAAAAGGCAGGAAACAAGAGATTAGCTATTAGTGGCTAAGCAGTCTAGGGAACTACTTGTGCTCACTGCTGGTGTCCATTTCTGAAACCCCTCCAACACCTCCAAACAGCATGGAATTAGAGGTGGTTTCAAACCACAAATGTGGATTCAGGTGTTAACGGTGAGATTACAATCCTAGAGTTTGGGCTGATGCATATCACGTTTTCACTTCATTCCACTATTAATGTGTACTGTCACACCTGAATGAAGAACTGAACCTTGCCTTTTTTCTGCCTAAAAAAGTACTTGGACTATTCAAAGCTAAATTTGTTTCCTTCTTGATTCTGATTGAAATTATACTACAGGCTGTTTTGTGTAGAGATTTTTAAAATAAATCCTGCAATTTGATGTAGAGAGTTGGTGGTTTTGATCGTGAAGGGCTTTGTGAGGAACTCCAAAGCAGTATGTTACACAGACAAGTCTGTATTTTATGTATTTCTTAGAAAATGTACCTCAGCACGATTATTAGAATTACTTTATATATGCTTCTGCCTTTTGTATTCCTAAATTATTCCGTGTTAGTGAGAGAGATTTGCCTATGTATGGGGGTGTGTGTATATATATATGAATATATACATTTAAAGAAAATGTCTTTTATTTGATGGTGACTTCTGAATATAAAGATTACGTTCTTAAAAGGATCTTTAGCAACAACAAATCATGTAATCCGATTTCTTTATTTTAGAACTTCTGTACTAACCTGTGCTTTTACTGGGTTTCTTAATTTTTGTCTGTGGCTAGAAGTTCAAGAATCTCATCTTTCCATTGCTTCTGGAGCTTCCACTCAATCAAAGTGGGCTCCATGAGTGGTGGGTTGATGTCAAATGCTTCAGTTATTGCTCAAAGCGTGTAGTGTTAATAGTGGTCATGTCTGACCTGTCAGGGTTGAAGTTGACCCATCTTGCTTAGCTTGGCCTCTTAGCTTGGTGATTTTTGGCTTGATTTGTTTTGGTTTGTTTTCTTCCCCTTATTTGAGAGAGGGTCTGTATTTGTTGAGCCTTTAGCTCAGCTTTTGTCAGCCTTGACTCAAGTTTTGAGATGGAAGAGGGCTATTTTAAGTCAAGTCCCGACGGTTCAGAGTCACTGCCATCTGTTTTCTAATGATTCTCCTTGACAACTTAAGATTTTTTCTACCCTGTCAGGAAGACAGCAGGGACTTTTAGAGTATTTGCAGTTTTATTAAGCAAGACTTTCCTGGAGGATGTTTCTGGCATGGGAAAAAAGTTTTTGTCTTTAGAAAACAAAATTTCCTTTTCTTGGGAAGCTTGTATTTGTTCCACTGAGCCACCTGCTACCCTCTCATGGTAGGTAGTCAAAAGACCAGTACTGCCTTTCTCATATATCATATTATTTCTTCCACCCACCTTCAAGCCTCCTTTCTGGTAGTTGATTTTGCTCGTCTTTTAACTAGGTAGTCTTAATGAAGTTGCCTGCAATTTTACCAGCAGTGAGAAAAGTATTACAAACATTGATTTCAAGTTTACTCATTGGTTAGTTGCAAACAAATTGCTTACTTCTTTCTGGATTTATTTGACTAGTGTACAATCAATTGCTGAGGTGCTATGTAACTAGAAAGGATAAAACTAAGTATATCAAGCTTAAGCCAGACTGTCAAGTACTTAGCAAAAATTAATTCAGATAGACAAGGGGGAGGTGTGGAAAATAAAGATGGGAAGTAGTCCAAATGTCCAGAGCAGCAAACATCTTCCATGTCTAAGAAGGCAACCTTGGAACATTTGTAAGTCTTTTTACTAATGGGCAGACTTGCAGGTTACTGCCTTGGACTGAATCTCCGCCTCCAATTTAAGCTACTTCTAGGACCCTACATTTCCCTGATTTTGTTTAATACTTCTCTTTCTCTCGGTGACTGGATTCAGGCTCCTTCTGTGGCCTGAAGTGCCTACTAGTGAGTCATCCAACCCTTTGCTGACTGTGGACACAAGGCTGACCCTGTGGTTTCTGTGTGCTGAACGAACAGCCGCAGCAATTTAGATGTCATTGCCCTGCAGTGATTTGCTCTGTCCCTCTGATAGTGGTTGTGGTCTGGCAGCAGAGCTGGTGTAAATGAACACAACCACTGGTTTCACAGTCCATCACCTGAGAACAGTTTTCAGATCAAACTAATCTATATCTGTGGGTGTCTTGCAGGGGTGTATGTGTTCTGTGAACTATAGCAATCTCTAACATTCTGTGATTCTGTGACTGTGACAGAGGATTAGAACAGCCAGGCACACCTTAAAGCAGCTCCAACCCATACTGAATCAGGTGGTGCCCACAGGCTGTGTGGTTGTAGAGGAAAAGGATCACTAACATAGTAAGGCACTTGGGGGGCACTGGTAGTACAGCTGTGCTGCTTTGAATGCTTGCAAGGTCATTTAGCGCTTTGGGTACCCAAAGAAAGCACAACCTTGTATTGCAGACAAATAATAGACCTTTCTGCATGATATTCAAAGTATGCTTCCAGAAAGGAACACTGAAGTGTGTGACTGACAAAATCCTGGCTCCCCAAGCAGCCTGTTGAGTTAGTAGTAGTCTCAGCCCCTATCCAGTGGGCATTGTGTGGTCTCTTGGCTTCTTTTACTGGGCAGGATTTGAGATTCATGAGAATTCCTGCATTTCTGGACCTTGTGAAAGCAGGTTCCTGCTGGTTTCAATACCTTGCTCATTCATAAAACGTGGACCTGGCAGGGAGATTCGAACTATGGTGGGAAATGCATACATGTGTCTGTGATTAAAACAGACTCTGTATTCTGGAAGTCAGCCAGCCAACAGGCTAGGATCTGGTGAATTTTGTAATTCCCCTCCTACAGTGCTGTACTCTCCCTCCGAGAGCAGTCTGCTAACGTGGTCCAATAGGCTGCACCCTAAGCCAGTGCAACTCAAAACATAGTAGCTGAATAAAGGTAGGGTTGTACAGCATTATTTTTCAAGCCTGGGACCTTTGACACTGCTTTCAAGTGAAAGAGTTTAATAATTCAAGTCACTTCTTTGAGGCAGAGGCTGCTTACCCATGGGCCGTGTGTGGTCTACCAGGGTAATTAGCCTGGCCAGCTTCCCAGGATAACTTGGAAGAGGTCTGTAGGCAAAAGAAGTGGTTCTTTAGCTGGGGTAGCCTGCTCCAGCTTTCTGCTTTCCTTTCCCCCTTATCATGTTATGCATGTGTGAGCAGTAAGTCTGTTTGTGATGGGGGAGGGAAGGCTGAAGCATGTGGCCCTGCATTTAATTAGTGGCATGTAATGGCTGGGCAAAACTGGGCTGAGGTTAGCCAGTAGACTTCTGATGTTCTTCTGACTACCTGCAAGCAATGGGGCTTTACCAGGTTGTGCACCAAATCTTTAGTACTTTTCCAAAATTGCAGGAAAACAGTGAAAATATAATTTGGGTAAATGCATTTTGTCTACCTGTCTTCATCAGGTGATTTATTGGGATAAGTGCTGTTTATCTGTACAGGATGTGTGTTTTCTCTAACAGCAACACATCTGCTCCTTAGACATGCAGAAACACCTTCCAGGTGTGGGCAAATTCTAAGCCTGACCCAGCCGTGTCTTCCCACGGTATCTCTGCTGGTTTTTCCCTAGGTGTGGCAGTTTTCAAACCAAATAAGAGTTTTACTTTCTCCCCTTAATTTTCTAGACTCTCTAGACAACAATGACTGTTATCTTCCTGCTTGGGAAAGGTGGTAAGCTACCCAGCTCTCCGGAGCCAGAAAGGTGAGCTGGCATAGTAGAGTATAGATGATGTCTTCCTGTTGCAGTAGTGAGAGTCCAAGGAAAGTCTCTTTCCTCATTTTCTCTCCAGTTCTTGGTATCATCAGGTATTCAGTGCGGTTTCTTCCTGTGCGCAGGTGAGAGTGCAGCTTCTTTCATACTGCTGAGACTTCATGCTTCCCCATGTGTGGGTGTTCTGTCTTCTGCAAATTCTGGAAAATAACAAACGCTTGAGTTGGACAAAACAAACTCTAGCAAAGGAATTGTCTCTGCCATTTCAATAGAGAGGGAATTATGCAGCCAAGGTCACACTTAATTAGAAATCTGCTCTTAAATTACTTATTCCTCACTGTCATGAAATCTGTGAACTCCCTCTCTGTAAATTGCCCAAAGCGTCAGCTTGTGTGCCTTGAAGATTGGGTCACAAATCTGTAATGTCGTCTGGCTTAACCCATCTGATTCCTCCCTGCCCCACCACCCCAATACCTGGATGAAATGATGCCTACTCCCAGTTTCAGCCCAGGGTCCTGGCTACCAGAGCCTTAGGGGACAGCTTGCAGTTGGCATCTGCTCTGTTCTCTCTAGGAGCCTATGGCTGTGATCCTCAGCTGCCAGGTTCCTCTGGGCAGGTTCTGAGGGGAGTGGTACAGACCCCTCGCGTGTGGTGCATACTGTGTCCTAAACGAAGTCTCTCTCCCTGTGTGCAGAGAAGCCTCACCCACTTCCTCTGGATGCCCTTTCAGCAGCCTGCCTCATGCTAGTCATGGGCTGTTCAGCTCATGCAAATCTAGTTAAGTACTTATTCAGTATTAAAGTGGTTATAATGTCATTGAGTTCCCTTCACAAGTACATTAGGACTTTTGAGAGTGTTTGCAGAGGGGGTCTGTTTAATGATTCCATTTTGAAAGCTAATTCAGGTTCATCTTCAGCAGGTGTTGTTCTTCCCTTCCTGTCCTGTACGTACTTGATCAGGATTTTAATTCTTGCAATATGGGAAAAGCCTGAAATCATGAACCTTAGCCTAGGCTAGCAAAGGCTTAAGAAAGTAGTGAGAAAATAGTTTTGCTAACCCCACGTTCACCTCCTGATGCTGGATAAATTGCATGTCTGTGGACCCATCTGGCACTCCAGGGGAGTAATATCCTTTATGACAAAGACATTTTACTTAAGATTTTCTTCCAGCTCTGGTCTGGAAGGGGGAAATTGTTTTAGCTTATGATGTTAGAAACCAAAATCAAGGAGTGTTGAGAGAGAGGGCAAGCTGCGCTTGTGACACCTTCTGTGTATTCAGACTAGAAACAGGATCCTTTCCCTATCGCAGTGATGATCTCTTCCCATTGTTTCTCCCTTGTTACTCAGACACATGTGAAATCACATGTGCTGTGCTGACAGCACTGCAACTGTTCTCCTGAAATCAGAGGACTGCTCATATGAGCTCCTCTGCTCCTGCTGTAAATGCCAGCCCACTGGGGACAAAGCTCTGGACCTTTTCATCCCAAGAGGAAGCCTTTAGAAGGAAAAATTTTTGCTGGGAGTGTTTGGGAACAGTATCCTAAGGGTAAATATTTTTTTCTTCTGTTGATGACAATCTAACTTGCTTTTGTAGCTGGCAGCAGTTTCTATAAAACGGGTATGTCTGAGTGAAAGGACAAGGACCTCTGTGAAGTTTATATTAGACCTTGTGCCTCACATGATGAAGTGGGACATGGAGACTAGATGTGCCTGTTGTATATCCGATGTGCAAAATTATAACAGCTTGTTCATAAAGTGCCAGAGGCAGTAATCCATAGAAGACTAGGGCTTAAAAATACTAGGTTTTCAGGTTTCACTCAGAGGTTATTCCTTTGAGAGATATCCATGTGTTACAGCATTTGTGGATACTGTGTAGCTCCCTGGCCAACAACCTTTTTCCTCTGATTTAGTGATGTGAAGCTCCTTGTGGAGCAGGAGGGCTGCACAGCCAACAATCATGTCTGGACTCAACTTCCAGATGAAGGGTTTTGTTTTAATTTCTTTTTGCTCATTTGGGTTTATGTAGCTCGTGTGGTTTCTTCTCTTCAGCAAGCAACAGAGTTCAAACACAGTGTTCGTTACAGTAGTGTAATGAAGTCCCTTCTTTCTGGGGAGTAGTAGGCCTGCCAGAGCTAGTCCAAAACTCTGACAGAAGCATGTTTTCCTGGGGTAAGTCCTTCATATGAACCAAAATGTCTTGGCAGATTAGGTTGATTAGGGACATTGGAAGAAAATGAGAAAAAAAATCTGGTGATGTCATTCCCATTTCACCTTTTGCAAATTGATAGTTCATTTCTTTGTGCTTTTTTTTTCTATCCCTTTTTTTCTTTTTTCTAAATTGGAAGCACCTTTTCATTTTTAAGCTGCTTTGTGCGTGTGTCTCATGTACATAACTGAAGGGAAAAACAGACATTTAGATTGAGTTGTAATAATTTTACAGGAAACTGTTTCATAAATTTCCATTCAGATTTGGCAGAAAGCAAAGGTTTGGAAGCTCAGAACCCTTCATGAAACCAGACCTCTGTTCTTCACACAGCTTCCACGCTTGTCCTTGCAGTGACTTCCACCTCAATTATTGCAGCACACTGCAGTGAGCAATACATGTGCAGATGAGCAAAGGCTTCAGTGTAGTGTGAAGTGTCTGGTCCTCTCCATATGGACACCTGTATTTTCACCTGTGTGATGCTGAAGTTTGATGGTGATGATTAGCTGATAACATCATCCTCTTGCTTGCTGATGACTCTGTCAAAATTAATGACTGTCATACTCGGGTATGAACGAACTATTTAGCGATTATTTTGAGCAATCATATGAAATGAAGTTTGAGAAATCCCTAATCTCTATGATACAGAATCATTCAAATCATCTGTCAGTGCAGTGCTGCAAGTGCACCACAGGAGGACCCATCTAAAAGAGGAACTGAAGTTGACTTTCTGTACTATGAAAGTCTGAAATTTTCTCTTGAAGCTTGGACTTGGCTTGTGAAAGTTGTTTCATGCGGTATGTAAGTGGAATTTGTTCCATGACTATTACAGGAGCTACATTGATGGATAACTGTTAATGCTCGTATTTTTCTCTTTTTATCTGAGAAGAAATCTCACATTTTTTTCTTCATATGCTGTAGCTTCTCCTAAGACTTTGCAGGAACAAAACATACACAAAAGCAGATGTGATTCTTCCTGCCTGATTATCACAAATACCCCCCTGAAAAATCATAGTGGGAAGGATGAAGATTGGTGCATTCGTTAGGAGAGGCAGATTGCTGGCATTGAAACGTGATGTGGAACCTCCTCCTTCCCAAGGCTGATAGTTCACATGCAATTGCAAATGTATATTCTCTGAGGGATTAAAAAAAAGACTCTCTAAAGGCCAAGATACCCATTATGAAGCTATCAGGCTGGAAAGCTGCCATTTAGTAGATTAATATGAGCCTGGTCAATTTTTCAAAACATACATTACAAAAAGAACAATGCTTAGTGGTTTATGTTTTCAAGGTGCTTTCAGCCATTCATGAAATCATCCTCCAAGATACAAAAGATGTTCTTAAGCAGAATTTGGAAAGCATTTAATTTGGGATTTATTTAGTCATTGTAGAAAACAGTAAGACTCTACTTCGCAAACATTTTTAACCTTCTTCCTTTCTCCTTGCTCCCACTGTCATCCTTATTAGAGACTTGTAAACACCGCAGGAGATGCCTGGTTGATCCGCTGTTGCAGAGCCACTAGGAGAAGGTGGCAGAGCAGCGGGTGCTGTGGTTGATAGGACTGGTTGGGAGAGAAGGGGCCCTGCAGAAGAGGGATGTTAGATGCTTGTCCTGAGTGTTGCTCCTCATCCAGCTTGGCCTGATTCCCTGGCTCAGGGCGGGGGGAGTCTCTTGTTTTAGACTCACACACTTTCTTTGTTTTCCACTTTTTCTTCTACCTGAGACTAAGGAGCAGGGAGAGGTGACGAGGCAGGCAGCCACTTTGTCATGAGATCAGGAGGCACTCAGAGTGCCACCAAGCCAGGAGGTACATGGGTGGGAAAAGTATTAAAGGGGCTTGAGGAGGTGCCTTCTCCTCTAGATGTTCCCTGCACTTCCTGCTGCATTTTGCCTTCATTTCCTGGCTTGGCTTTGCTGTCTCTTTCCAGATACAGCCCAAGTCTGCTGCTTCTATTGTTTCAGCATAATGATTTGTGCTGAGAACAAAAATTGTATGTGAGCTGTGCTTTGTCTGTAGCTGTGCAAGTGCAGGAGTGTCCAGCAGGGAGCAGAGCTGTAGAGATGCGCTGACTTCCATTGCACCTTCCATTGCAGCGCACAGGGGAATGAAAAATAACCAACCTACATCAAAAGACATCTGGTACAAAACACACTTTGCTTCAACAATTGCCCTTATTTTGGCATTAACGGATTAGGAGAAAAACCATCAGGGTATTGGAATAGGAAGTTAAAGACCTGAAAAGTGGAAAATGGTGCTTCAAGTGACAATGAGAAAGGGCGTTCCAAGCCTTAACACAACTTTTAGACTGGTTGGTGAGTTGCTTCATTCTTTGTATTCTTTTCAGCTTATAAAATGATACAGACACTAAAGATTATCACACTCCTTTCTCACAGTTTTATCTGTTTAATATAAACACTTTACAGATGAATCATGAGTGTTGCTTTGCCCAAGAAAGTTGGCAATACGAGAAGTTTTGATGAAATTTTCCTTACATGTTTAGAATAGCAATAAGCATGCAGTATTTCATCCTGTTTTAATGGTCTGGATGTGGCTGCCTGGAAATACAACCCCCTGGGAAAATCTTGCACTGCTAAATGTGTTTTCATTCTATATCAGACCCTTCTTCTCTTGAGCCCTCTCCCCCTAGTTCTAAGGTTTTTCATTGAATGGAAAGTAATTTTTGAGACATTCAGTATTTTCATTTTACTAATATAAAATAATAAGTATAGTCTTACAGTTTTGGTAAGAAATGAAAGTTGAATCACTGGAGTAAAATAACATCAAAATGTCTTGCTTCAGTACTCATCAAGGGAGTTCAGTCATTGAGCTATTCTTGCAAAGTGTTTAGACTTTTGATAAAACTATATTTCCCACAGAGAATGTAGTTTTGGCTCACTTTGGCTTCCTAAGACTAGTGCTAGCCAGCAGCAATCCTAATGACTTTGCCTGAGGTCTGGGGTAGAGTTTAAAGCAAAAGCTTCAGTGTGTTTACATGTTTGTGCATTTCTGAGAACGTTGCTTTATATAACTTCAGTGACCTTATCAGCAAGAAAGAACAGAGAAACTGAAGGAAATCTGGGCTGCTGAGTGGAGTGATATAGAAAAATGGCAACAACAAAATTGCATGTTGATAGCATTGGCAAGTGTGGGTTTTTATTTTATTTTATTTTTGTAGGAGCCAAAATTCATGCTTTTATGCATCATGATAGTTGAAACCAGTTATTAATTTGGCACTCTGAGTGATAAGGAGAAAGAAAATTGATCTGTAACAGCAAAAATGAGCAGTCTTGGGTCTTAGCTGGTGGTAGTGTTTTTTATCGCTGGTGTAGGTTACAGATTCTGGTCCATTCATTCTGTAAGCTTATTTTTTATTGCTAACATATCTTTATGCCGTTTTTTTTCTTTTAATTTGAAGACTTGGAGCAATATTTTTACTGTCTATAAATAAGCGTTTCTTTCAAATATGCCCTGATGTAAAATGCGGAGAAGGTTAGCTTCGGCTTTTTTCTCAACCTACTGTATACTTTTTCTGACATGTTAGATTAACTTTCAGCCGCAGGCCAATCTGTCAAAGAAACAGGGAATGTCTCCTGCTATGACAGATTTGCCAGAGGCTGAGGTTTGAAACAAGCTGGGTATTGCTGCTTACACAAAAGTAATTTCTCCCTACTGAAGAGAGCTATCACTGAATCAGCTGAACAGAAGCCTCTGACTTGCATTACAAGGTTCTGATCCAAGAATCTGCAACAGGCTTTTTTTTTTTTTTTTTTTAATAAACTTATATGCCACAAAGGAGCTCTGGCAGTATAACTGTGGGAGAACTTTCACCAATATAAGGTCAAAATAATTTCCTCAAGGATATCAGGAATCCAGTATATATTTTAAAAACTTTTCCTGGTTGACTTCAGTATTGTTATCATGTCAGATGAATATACTGCTGCAAAGATAGACCCATAGGTCAGACTTTATCACAGAGGCAGGACCTGCACTATCATCCTAGCATCTGCTCCAAAAATAACCACCCCACTCCTTAAACCCAACTCAATTTACTGTATGAGCTGAACAAAATTGTGCCCTCTGCCCCCCAATTGTCCTGCCTTGGCTGTAGTGCTAGAAGATGGTGTGCATCCTGAGCTTCCCTTTGCAGCACAGCTTTTTCCAAGGGGACATCAATAGCCAGCTCTCAAAGCAAGTCCAACGGTGTAACAAAGCCTGTAATCTTTGCAGAAATGGCTGAACAAGAATATGTATTACAGGCGTTCCCTATGAAGCATTCTAGGCAATGGCACAACACCTATGCTGCTGCTGGGCAGCTCGAGGGGTGAAATGAATCGCGGTTCGTTCAGATGGGGCTGCTTTTGTGGCTGACTACTGTTTTCTCTCTTCAGGACTGGCTGGCAAAGGGTGTGTGAACAGCACAGGGAGAATTGTGAGAGAAAAGGGAGGAGGAGGCTGGGAGCCCTGGCTGCCTTTTTCCTTCCATGATACGAGTGTTCGACACTGCAAGCAGTGCACTGTATAAACTGGGAACAGGCATCAGTCTTTTGTTTTACTGGACTCTGGTACCCCTTACATGCAAGCTAGACTCTAGGATAGTATGAGAATAACATTTTATTTGGCTTGATGAAGGAATTAGTAGGTATCTTCCTCAGGCATGTGTGATTAAAAAAAAAATAAACAAAAAAAACCCAATAAAAAACCCAAAAAACCAAAACTGACTTAGACCTGCATAATGGACCCCTTCTGGCATTGCAATAACTGAAGCTCTGCCCATTTCCACAGGCTAATTTAAGTCACCTGTGTTAGGCTGTACCAGTCAAGGAACTGGCCCAATTAAATTGGAATGAGAAACCATGCTAATTTTAAGACTTCCTCCAGAAATGCATGTCTCTGCCATATTACCTACTGATCACCAAGTTCATAAGGTGCTGGTTATAATCTTAATTTCCTGTTATAAAGTGGAATCCCTCTTTGGATTTTACTTAAATATATATATATATATTTAAATATTGTG
>NW_010122355.1:9702-20873 GCF_000699245.1 Pterocles gutturalis | reverse complement strand
CCTTTACCCCTTTAATTCTCTCCACTGTCTTCAGGTGGGGGCGGGGAGGGGGATTGGGCAAGTGGGTGTGTGGTTTGGCCCCCAGCCAAAGGCAAACCTGTCACGCAGGGGAAGACAACAGTGGCAGATACCTCAATAGCAGCTACTGCATTTCATGAAGCGAGAGTCTTATTACTGCAGTCATTTGTTGCCATAGCTTCCCACGTTAAAGCCAAAGAAACCATTAGAGCGTCTTTCTACCAGAGGCTGAAGATTTTCATTCAATTACACCCATTCTGAGTGCAGTAATTTGAGTTTAGCAAAAGCATGTCTTCCCAAAAGCTATACGTGTTCAATTTGAATGTGCATGCTAATTTTCATTTCACTTTCTGAGGTTTTGACTTCCAGGCACTGGTTCTTCTTCTTCTTGGATATTTTTAAACCAAGAGAATATTTAGACCTTCTAATCAAGTCGCTTCTTCATCTTCCATTTGATATACTGTCTGCTGTGGCCACTTGTCAAGCAAAGAAGTCCACTGGAAAGAGAAAAATCTGATTCTGGTCAACTTAGTTCTGCAGCATCACCTTTTCAGAGCTTCCCACCTTGCATGTCTACTCTACAGTTTTTGGCTCATACATTGGCTTGCAACTTGATATAAATAACATAATCACTGTCAAATGATGCTGCTTTCTGCCCTCCCCTTACAGGTCTGTAATACTTTTATACGCATCAGAGTGACTTTTACTCCCCTGAGGAGTAAAAATCCCTCCCTCTCTCACTCTCTCTCCACCAAGGAAGTCAGCAGCTTTATGCTTATCTTAAAGACTGGCAAAAAGAACGACAGAGAGAATAACGCCTTACTCTGTACCACATATCGGACAAGAGCAGACCCTGTAACCTAAATCTCCTGGCTAAATCCAGCAATGCATTAGTAACGCTAATTCTGCTATCTCTAACCCTTACTGCTGATTGTCTTCACTACACACACAGACTGTCAAATTTCATAGTTTCATATCATAGAATCATAGAATGGTTTGGGTTGGAAGGGACCTTAAAGATCATTGAGTTCCAACTCCCCTGCCACAGGCAGGGACACCTGCCACTAGACTAGGTTGCTCAAAGCCTCATCCAGCCTGGCCTGGAACACCTCCAGGGATGGGGCATCCACAACTTCCCTGGGCAACCTGTTCCAGTGCCTCACCACCCTCACAGGAAAAAATGTCTTCCTCATATCTAATCTAAATCTACTCTCTTTCAGCTTAAAGCTGTTACCCCTTGTCCTGTCGTTATGCTCCTTGATAAAGAGTCAATCCCCATCTCTCCTGTAGCCCCCTTCAGGTACTGGAAGGCTGCTATAAGGTCTCCCCGGAGCCTTCTCTTCTCCAGGCTGAACAACTCTCATGAAGTTCAACAAGGCCAAGTGCAAGGTCCTGCACATGCGTTGAGGCAATCCCAAGCACAAATACAGGCTGGGTGAAGAATGGATAGAGAGCAGCTCTGAGGAGAAGGAACTCTCCTCAGAGCTCCTGAACTCTCTCAGCCTGTCCTCATATGGGAGGTGCTCCAGCCCTCTGACCGACTTCGTGGATTAAGACCTCTGGACTCGCTCCAACAGGTCCACGTCCTTCTTATGTTGGGGACCCCAGAACTGGACCCAGTACTCCAGGTGGGGTCTCCTGAGAGCGGAGTTGAGGGGGACAATCACCTCCCTCGACCTGCTGGCCACGCTTCCTTTGATGCAGCCCAGGACACAATTGGCTTTCTGGCCTGCAAGCGCACACTTCTGGCTCATGTTCAGCTTCTCATCCACCAATACCCCCAAGTCCTTCTCCTCAGAGCTGCTCTCTATCGATTCTCCGCCCAGCCTGTATTTGTGCTTGGGATTGCCTCAACGCATGTGCGGGACCTTGCACTTGGCCTTGTTGAACTTCATGAGGTTTGCATGGGCCCACCTCTCAAGCCTGTCCAGGTCCCTCTGGATGGCATCCCTTCCCTCCAAGGTGTCAACTGCACCACACAGCTCGGTGTCATCAGCAAACTTGCTGAGAGTACACTCAGTACAACTGCCCATGTCTCCAACAAAGATGCTAAACAACACTGTTAACATGTTAAAATGTATCAAAGATGTCTAGTATTGCCATTTTTTTTAGGAAACTTCTATTTGATTACCAATAAGGCACTTGCAGATTCAGTGCTAATCTACTAAAATGGGATTTTTTGCTTTGGTTTCTTAAGAGACAGAGAGGAAATCTATGCAGGCAGGATGCACTGCACCACTATTACTTTTAGTTTAGGATGTTCTGCTTAAGGTGCACACCAAACAAAACATAAAACAGAAACACCTGACTCTACCAGAAGAAAAACGAGGCAACTTGGACATCAACAGTGAGCCCTGTCCCCTTTATTCCATGTATACTGATCTCCCAGACTAACAGAAATGCAATCTCCTCCCAACAAGGTATTGATCTCCTCCATACTGCATACACAAGCATTTCCTGGAAGTGTCAGATGGTGGATTTATAAACTCTGCAAACATTAGGAGCACAGATGTACATTTAGTGAATTGTTTCAGTATTACAGATACCATTCAGTCTCACGCTATGTTTGATTTGAAATAAGCAACCTCTATCCTGTAAGTTTAGTGATTTAATTACTGTGAAGTCTCAGTGTAGACGTGCAATAGTAAGTCAACTAGCTCGTGGCCAAGTCAGGCAAAACTGAGTCACATCACAGATGTAACCCAATACACTGAAGAGAACACATAAAACTGCATTCTTGTTGTTCCAGGGTAAAAAGAAGTGATGTTCTATTGGCTGTCAAATCATCACTTTCTAGAGTAGAAGTTAATGAAGATGCTAACAGACGTGGGGGGTGGACAATCACGTGAAAGACTCAGTAACTGTTTAGTTGTTTACTATTAACCCTGTGATTTCCAAAGAATAAAGTGACTGACTTATCAGACATGATGTGAACCTGTCAAAATAATATGAGCTCATAGTGTCAAGTCATACATAGTTTAGATAAATCATTCATAATTTACCATCTACAAGTGGCATCTACCTCCCTACCTGTGTTCTCATATGGATCCCATTAATGGACTTTCAGAGTAGTGATGGATTTCTCCTGACAACCATGACTACAAAGGCAGGAAAAGTTGTCAAACCTCATATCATAATTTGTCTACTGATGCCCACAAAACAGTGTCATACAGTGGCAGTAAAGATAGGGGGACTTCATTCCCAGGGTGAAATTCAGTGGCCTAAACTTAAGCAGCTAGTGTAAGTTAAGTATCCAGGACAACCAAAAGAGGACGGCAGACATGGTCAGTCCTGCAGTGAAGCCTTTGCCTCCTCAGTTGGTGGCTGGGACTCAGATGGGATTCCTTAAGGGTTGTAAAACAGCACCAAAGCATCCTACTCCAGACACAACACTTGCTTAAGTGCTTCTAACCCAGGGACCAAATTTAGCCTTCAAAAGTATAACAATGAACATGAAAGACAATTCCTTATCACCACAGAGTAATATGCTCTTAATATATGTTCACTACTAAAAACTGATCTGGGAGAAGAATCAGGCCTTTAATGTTCTGTTTTCTTCACTGCATTATTTGCATGTTAAGACTGTGGCAATGCACAGGGTGATCTTGGGCTCCCTCACATTGAAACTCTGTTACGGAGACAGGCTAACATTATTAGGATTATGAAAATAACCATTAGGATGCACTGCACTGTGTTTCACATCCCAGTGTCATTCTCCTCTTCTCTCCTGTCATTTCTGGTAGCAACTGCATACAGATGCTCTTCCCACAGTGCAAGGTGGTCATCACTTTTCAAATTCCAGCCTGGACTTTGACTGAGACCAAAAGTGCGTGTACATGTGTGTAACCACACACGTACGTGTGGGGCAGTGGGGGCACATATCTATGTGTTCATGCCTGCCCACCTGCCTGTGACAATACGAGAAAGCTTAGGAAAGGTTTAAAGAACTGTTTTCCCTTCTGCTTTCTTGAGTCTTTTCTACTGATTGCTGCAAGAATACTGCGATTGCAATTTTGATCCCACTACCTCCATTGGGCTGTACCTTATCATTGGAGCAGTACAACTTTCACAGCATGCTGGTCCTTGAGGAAGAACAAAAACTGGTGATTTTACAGGTTCCCTCTGGTGGGGGTACACAGAGAATGAAGAGGGAAATCTTACTGCCTCGCTCCCAGAAGGATGGACAAAAACCATCCTGTGTATTTTGCACCTACAGAACTTACCTATCTGATCATTCAAAGGATATATACCTACTTGTCGGGTTTTAGTTTAGCTAGTGTACACAGGGAAGATATCTGAGATGCATAGCAATTATTGTCAGACTTTTGTGGACTCCAAAAGCCTCTGAATTTTTACAATCTGTCTACTCAGTTTCTCAGGTATCTTTTGATTTTTGCAATATTCATAATTTACATAACCTCAACTAGCAATTCCATGACTGTTTCAAAGTAAAACTGATTAGCAAAATGTCATGTGGGTACACACCTTCCTGAATACTGCTACTATATTTAACTACGAACAGATGTTTGATAAATCTTTACCTTTGTTTCAGTAACAGCTTTGCATCAGTTTAAAGCCCACTAAAGGCTAAAACCATTTCCAAGAATGTAAACCTTGAATTGATCTAAATTTACTACTCCGACATTCCCTGCCACTTGTCAAATTACAGATTTTCTTTCTATGTATATTGCTAGATATTAGTCACTAAATAGATGAAACACTTTTCAGACCTGACATTGCTATCTCTAAAGATCAAATAAACCTAAAGACAAGTAAGTCTGAGTAAGGGAACAGAAGCAGGTGACAGCTTTGTCTGAAGAGTGAAAAATTCCAAGGGTATTGAGGCATAGCTGGTAAATAGTTATTATCTGTACGAATAAGACACATCTTACTAACACACATTCAGAATGAAACAGCAGGAGGATAACAGCAGTCCGAAATAACAGAAGGTCTTATACCAGAGACAACATACTGAGGGATGACAGCACAGTGTAGATAAAGCAGTTGTATCTGGTAGCACTCAAGATCTGGAGCACCCACTCCCAGAAGCAGCTAAATGTTCTCATTTGTTATGTAGGCATTTCCATTTGTTTTAATTTCCCTGAGAGTAGCAACTTGGAATAGAATTTGAATTGATTTTACAATGACACATTTTTAAATCAAAAGTAGCAGAAATTATCACAGCAATGGTCTCCTTTAGCAGCTAGTGTATTTACAGAAACAACCACTCTAGAAAAATGCATATGACTATTTCCATCAAACCCAGAAAATCTATCAGTTCCTCTAGCACACTTATGTGCCACAATAAAAAACATAGGCTCTCAGAGCCTGTCAAATCTTAGATTAATAATAAATGGACACCAAATGATAAACACAGCCTTTCATTTTTCTGTTGCTGAAGATGACTGCAGGATAAATACTGACAGGAAACTGAGCAATGTTAAACACACAGCTTAATGGATACATTATTTAGAATAGGAAAATGCATCCAAAATTCACACTAAACTAAAAGGACCAGGCATATGTTAAAACACCATTGTGTTTTGGAACACATTATACTATATGGAAAAATATTTTAACAGAAATTATTTTTCAAGACTTTATAGCAGAAATGTCCAGAGAATTCAGAGTTATGACAAACTGTACACCTACAGCCTTTGATTTCTCGATGCTGCTGAGGTAGAGATGTATGCTGATTGGGAAAAGAAATGCTGACTAGGAAGGGAAAACAAATGAATGTGCAAGAAAGGTTGCAGCAGGAATAGTGCAACAATGTACACCATTATTCCCTTTCCATGAAATGGGCTAATTTTTAGTTTATTCCTCTTCTTTCCAGCGGATTTGTAAAACAGGGCGTAGGTGATAGCAGATTCAGCCAAGTGGTGGATAGACAGTAGATATATAAGAAACTCTACTACCAGCACAGTGCAGAGCTGGAGCAGAATACAGGAGCACCGCTTGGCCACAGTCTCAGATGACTGTGTAGGAGACCTTAAATTACAAGGAGAATTTTGGTGGAAAGAATTAAATAACCCAAATCACAATATGTTTAGAAGAGAGATTTCTTGCATTACCTACTTGCCATAGTCATACTTAGAGAGTGACAAAGGATGTTGGAGTTTATCTTTTGGAAAATTAAGACAACAAAATATCTCCTAACATGACATTTTAATACAGCCAGAAGGAGGTTCCCACATTTACGAACCTTACCGAAAGAATTAATGAAAGCAGTGACAATAAGGAGGATCTCAGAGTCCCAATACAGTTAGACAAGCCTTATCTGCATCCTGTCGTAACTAGGAGAGTAAGCAGAAATGGGTGTATAGGAATAGGTATTTGAGGGAATATTTCATTTATTTAGCACTTAAGTATGACTACCAGTAACATACCAGTAGTAACCAGCTGTATGCCTCCTCCTGAAATAGTTCAAAGACTTTCCCTGTCTAGTTTATTCATAAGACCAGGCAACTTGATTGTGGTCTATAAATATTCGTATGAGAAGAGATTTCTGGTGACAGACCACTCTTTAACCTAGCAAAACAAGCTTACCATGAGATCCTAAGCGTAAAAATGGACCCTGGATAGATAAAAACTATGAAAAAATATAGCACTTTTTAACACCTACTTAACTAGCTTAGCTAGTAAGGCACTGGGTTCCCTGTTTCTTAGAATGTATTCAAAATGTCTTTTTTTAAAAAGATAGGAAATATAGATCAAGGAGACACCATGCTTACAAAATAATTATTAACACCTAAATCGCTTTGCCCAGTGCACTGTGATCAACATCTTTCCTGGGGTGCTGAGTATGTGATTCCAGCTAGGGACTGGTTTGCTCATAGGAATTTTGAGTCATCACCCAATACACTGGCTGCACCCTCTATTGTTTAGGGTATGCTGCTATAGATTCTGTCACCACCCAAAGGGATGAGACCGCTAGGGAGGCATTTCACTAAACACAATGTCACTTTGCTCTCTCTCTCTGTGACCATCTTTACAACGATCTCACAGAATGATCCTGTTTTGATTTCCTTATGGATGCTGCCTCTGTTTTTTAATGCACAGAGAGACACTCCATTGTAAATACTAAGTGTTGATGTAAAACACATACCCAGGAACAGATAGTAGCTTGAGAAGAATTAGAAATGTACTGCTCAATTTTTACAGCAATGGTGGGCAGAATTAGGTTACAAAAATTGACAAAAGATTGTATTCAAACTCCTGGATGTTTCTTTCTGCAGAAATTTGCATCTAGGGATATTCCTTGGGGAATATCAGTTTTGCAGTCATGGGTGCAAAATAAGCAAACAATCATAATTCCACTAAAGACTACACCTTCTGGAAATAAGGGAGCATTAAGTTAACTCTGTCTGAGCTGAAACCAGGACATCAGTCTACTCCTAACTCAGTTATTCCTTCTTAACACCTCTCCTGAATTTACAGATACAGTCCTTCCCCCATCCAAAAGGGAGAAGGAAAGGAAAGATCCTGGGAAAGGCAGTCACCTCTCTGACCTCTGTGGGCAAAAGCCTAGTTCTATAGAACACACTTTTCTTTGGTTTCCACATGAGAAAAGTCTTATTACTCTACTCCAGAGTCCTGACAATCATCACATTGACATTTTGCTGCTATAAAGATAATAAAAGACCCAGCTAATTAACCCCTGGAAAACAGATATATTAATAGTGACAACTCCTCTTTCCTGCATTGCAAAGAGAGCCCAGCTTCATTCAAATGTAAGGGAACATGATGAAATTTGATTTCCTAATAGCCCAGGGACACAAGTAGGAAAAGCACTGAAATAGGGATGTGACTCTCCAGGACTATGTGTTCACCACATTAAAAAAATTTCAGTGAATATAAAGGAAGTTCGAAGCTAAAGATCAGGTAGTCCTTCTCTGTCTGTTTTGCAGCCAAAGCCTCAGACTGTCTTATGACCAAAATTAATGATGCATGAATATTGTGTTTTCTAATATCAGTAGCAAGTTGTTCAATAAATTATTTTTTTCAGTATAGGGAAAAGGCAGAGAGAAAGAATGGATGTCACTAATCCATCATTATCACTCATATTCCTTGCACAGTTAGTACTGTGCTTTCAGAGTTGAGGTTCAGCCCCACTTCTGAGGTTTCTATAATTTTCCGACATTTTCCCTGCCTTATCCTGATGTCTCCACTTACCCTGGACTGTAATTTGATTAACTGGTTCTACAGAATAAGCTATCAAATTCAACATGCCTAAAACCATCCAAAAAGGAGCACCAGACAAAAAAGACAAGGCCCTTACCATTCAACTACAGCAGGAACTTCAAGCTTAGCTTTCCTCAGGCCCTCGTCTTCTTATCCCAGTGTCCACTGCAAGAAGCAAAATACCTGACAGAACATCAAAATATAAATCATGTATGTGAATTTTCAAACCATCTTGCTAAAAAGGTAAAAACTAAAAATTTCAAGCACTTTTCTGCTTGTTCACTTTGGATCTTTTCTACTGCTGCACAAATATAGAGCTTGGGAGAGGAGATACAGCAAAGGACAAACCACAGCTTAAGACAGCTGTATTTTGGTTTTTTAATTTTTTTCCTTAATGTAAAGATGATTGTACATCATTAGGAGCTAGTGACATCATTAATGAAAATCATATTAACTATATCAAGTTTCCATTGGTCATACACTGCACATTCCCTTCTACCATCCCTATTATATGCTTATTTTTACAACAAAGGAAAAGGAGCATGCTATATTCTCCTACATGAGAAGCTTTGAAACCCACAGATTTACTCACAATTCTACACACAAAAAAAAAAAAAAAAAAAAAAAAGGGGAAGGGTTTACTCCCAATTCTCCAAAAAAAAAAAAAAAAAAAAAAAAAAAAGGAGTATGGCAGGGAAGGAGAAAAAGGCCTCCACTCTGCCACGGAGGGTGTTGTTTCACCTTCCACACTGTTTCACCTTCGCCTGAGACCCCTTCTCCACTGTTTTCTCTCTTGAGTGTTTTCAAGAGCAGTCTCATCTCAGGGTGGGCTTCACTGGCAAGACTTTGGAGTCTTCTCAGGTATTGTCATCGCAAAACCTTTTAAGTGAAATCTCCAAATGCCTTGCAAATATTTATTTGTTAACCTCCACTGCATTCAGTGGCATTGTATCATCACCATTTCATAAATGGGCAATTTGAAATAATGAGAAGGTAAGTGACCTTTCTAAAGTTATAGTGGGAGCCAGAGGCACATTTACTAGTATATTTTAAGTGTCCTTGTCCTTCCCTGGACACAGAAGTACATTTTCTTGTCCCACATGCAATTTTGGTGCCAAGGCGGTTCAGTGAATGTCCAAATTACCAGAGCATTAGAGAAAAACTGACCTGAGCTACTGTGTAAGTGTGCCATGGGAAATCTGCTCAGGCTAACACCAGTCCAGTCATAAAACACTGCTTTCGACAGCCTGATACTAGCAGAACAATTGATGTTCAGTGCAAATTACTATTTGGCATAGGCCTTTAGTCCCAAGATAAAATTCCAGGCATCTGCAGAAAAGAAAGAGCAAAAACCGTCTCTATTTTCATATATTCTTCAGGACCAACACACTTGCAAATGGGAAAAAAGAAACCACAGCAAATGCCATGTCTTTTAT
Source organism: Pterocles gutturalis (assembly GCF_000699245.1). NCBI lineage: Eukaryota > Metazoa > Chordata > Aves > Pterocliformes > Pteroclidae > Pterocles > Pterocles gutturalis. The sequence goes on along the minus strand of NW_010122355.1, from coordinate 11,235 downwards.
AAGCCTCGAAAGCTTTTTCCTACATGCTTTCTGTGCACCTGTGCACTCACTAAATCTGGCACATCAGGAGCAATTCACTCAGGGGACTGTCTTGTTGATTCTATCAGAAACCAAGGAAAGCAAGTTTCCAGGGAAGATGCACATAAGACCCACACATTTCTTACCAATATTTGATTGAGTACAGAGTTATGGAAACAGAAATAAGGGGAAGCATCTGCTTATACTGAACAGCCAGACAAGAAAGTGGCAGCCAGTCTCTCAGCATAATCAGATCATCACACTGCTCTGCAGTGTGGCCAGCCTTTGTTTCCTTTATTTGCTCGTTCATTACTTATCTGTGCTGGAAATCAAAGCTTAATGGCTGACACTCATTTCTAATGAATCTGTGTGACAGACAGAAGGTACACGATCATTACTGCCATCCCAACATATGCAAATATTGCTTTTGTTCAACTGCCCTTTCCCTGTCACTCGATCAAATTGGACATGTTTCTTGCAGATCATACTCCCAACCAATTTATAAACATCAGCTGTTTCAGAGCCAGAGATTTTCATTGTAATGTACACAGCCCTTCACTCCCCTTCACTAATAATAATGATCTGCTTTCTTTAAAAAAAACCCCAATGAGTCTAGTTAGAGGTTTAAAGATGGTAGATCTTGTTTCCATCTTTGCTCTACTTCTGTAAATTATTATGCTGCAGCTACAAGAAGAACGTAAGCCATTATGACCTGCAGCGTTTCTCCAGGGATACAGTACAAAAGTGCTCTATCAGAAATGCAATCAATTCCAGAGATGACTGCTTCCTGCACGCTTCCAAGCTGCTGCTTTATAAAACAGCTCCTCATAAAAGGAGCAGGAAATGCATGACATCGTTTAGCAACCGGTCATTAGAATTTAATGGAAGAGGATTAAAATACAAAAATGCCATGCTTATAGACCTTCCCATACATCATTCCAGCCTCTGAGAGAAGGAATTGGTGACATATTGGGAGATCCTTAACCCTTTCCTCTACTTCCAGAAATGGAAACATCCCACGACCAAAGGAAAACCTTTGCCACGTTAGAAGGGAAAGTCAAATAAAAATCAAACCTCTGAATGAAAGTGGAATCAAAGGTTAGGTTTCTCCATTTTATACCATCTCCCCATTTAAAAATTTCTGGGGAAAAAATGAAATGTGTTCCCTAATCTTCTTTCTCCTTAATTGTCTCTGCACAGGTGCCATACCACAATATTTCTTGCTTTTTAGCAGTTTTCTCATTTCTACTTGCCTACATTAAAGTGCGTGTGCACTCCCTCTTGCATACACACAAGGTACAATGAGAACAAACAAAATAACCTCTGAAATTATGTTCCTACTGAGCTATTGTGAAGACATTTTTCATACTGAAAACACCTGGCGCATGGTATCATGTGCATTGATAATAACTCTGGCACAGATTTTTCCTAGAGCAAAGCAAGTATTTACAGTTATATGAGTTGGATGCTGGTGATGAATTCATTCTTATCACAATAAAAAGATAACTTAAACAG
>NW_010122355.1:0-9671 GCF_000699245.1 Pterocles gutturalis | reverse complement strand
GGAATATATCAACCTCTTGAGGCTCAGCTCTCACTAAATCACCCCCAGAAGCTTCTGTGAGTCTCTCTCCCCTCTGCAAGTTTTAAAACTGACAACTGCATGGTGCTGATAACCAGTATCTGTATAAATGCTTTTCACACTACATGTTAAATTGTACCTAAAAATAAGTTACAGATCATCTATCTTTAAAAAGCATATTGCATGTCTCTTAATGATTACGTATCTCCTAAACAACAAGTCTTTTCAGCATACTAAGCCAGAGACCAGAGAGGAGGTATGTTCTTTTTTGGCAACTTTTCCACCTCTGATGGTGCTTTGCTCTCCAGTTAAGCACAGGTCAAACCACACAAGCAATTGGGAGCCAGAGCACAGCTTGGCACCCAAATGACCTAGTCCCTGACAGAGCTACAGAGTCACATCTTACCATCCTGTAGTCTGAGATCATTACCAGCAGACTACAGTTACAGGAATTCAAGGTCCTCAACTGTTAAGAAAATGCATCTTGTAATACTGTGAAGTGTTGACTCATAAGGCTTGCCTGACTCACATTAAATATTTACTGTTATTGTTTAGTTTAGTCATTCAGCTGTAATAAAAAGTATTCCCTGCAGCCGTGCAACCCAAGGCTGTGATCTAACTACACTCCACACCCAAGGCCATGCCAGCCAGCCATCATCAAAGGAGTGTAGCAAGGACAGGCATCCAACACTGGGAACAGCTGCCCCTCCATAACCAACACCTCCCCAAAGAAGAGCAGTTGGGAAAATGGTGTAGCTGGAAGCTCTGGGTGAAATTAAATAAAAATAAAAAAAAATAATTAAAAAAAAAGGGTTCTGACCATTTCTGACTATTAGATCAAGCAAGATCCTTCTCCCAAAGCACAGAGCTTTAATTCATCACTCTAAACCAATTGCTCTTTATTTGACTCAGAGTTTGACAGTCCTTATGGCTTTGACACAGAATGACCTAACTATACCATCTCTCTAAGGAGAATGTTTCAAATCTTCTACCATTGCAATCAGACATCACGTTCCTTATGTAATAAATGTCAAATATAGTGTTGCTGTTTATTGTTAAAAATTGCTGTGTTCAACCCAAAGGTGGATTTATTTCACTACTACACACAGGCATTTATATATATAAGGAAAAAAATGTTCTTTTTACCACAAATAACTGAGACTAAGAAGACTTGGGGTCTACCTCAGCTATCTCCTGTCCTCCTTTCCAACACCACATTTAACACACCCAACTTTTCTATACACCATGAAATTCTGCAGTGTTGCAATAATAAAGCTTAAATCAAAATGGACATAAAAAATCAACAGGAAATTGTGGCTGCTTCAAATGAATACTCTTTATTGCTGCAGTCATTTAGAATCTAGGTAGCCTGTGATGCTGAAAATCATCTAAATGACTCATTTAAAGCTTCTTTAGAAAAACACACTTTAATTTAACATGCATAGGCTTCTGAGAAACATTGCTAGTATGGACAAGCACCAGCCACAAAGGTAAATTTGACTAATTTAAGTCTATTCAAAGATAATTTTCACAGCACTTCTTTTAAAAAAAAAGCTATATAGGAACATAACACAAGAAAGAACATAAACACCAGCTCAGAGCAAGGGCCTAACTTGGTCAACGTTCTGTCTCCAGCAGTGGTAACAAGTGGACGTGCAGGGAAGAGAAAGAAGAGAAAATGTGATTTAGCAACTTTCATCCAAGGAGATTTCCTGATCCTGACAGAATTAGTAACCCTGTTAGTAAATGTCAGCAGATCTCTCTTCCAAGTACTTGTCCAGTTTGCCTTCATCTACAAACAACATCCTTTGGCATGGAATTCCACAGGTCCACTGCATGTCACATGAAGAACCACATGCTTTTCCTTGTTTTGAATCTAACCTATATTACCACCATACCTAATTCTATGGGATCTGTATCTGAAAAATACAACAATCTGTTGATCCCTGGAACACCTTTCCATGCCACTCAGAATTGCATTGACCTCTCTTATATCTCATTAAATCAACCCTTTTTCAGGTAGAAGCGTCCTAGTCCACCTCAGCTATGCTCCCATTATAGAGCACATAATAGGAGTACATTTGTAAAACAAAACTATTGATGAAGAGTCCCTGGCATTCTCAGGGGGCTTTTTTCTTCCAACTAGCATAAAATTGATCCTGCAGATTGTATACCCATTAGCAGCTGGATTGCACTAGGCACGTTCCAGGACATGATCACATTTTGTTTCATCCAAAAGGAATTCAGTTCAGACTGACCTGTGTTTGAATTAAAGTACATTAAGTGAGGATGATTTGAAGATTTGTTTCATAAAAAAAAATGCCTGATCTGAACTAAAGCTAGTAGATGTGCCTTGGTTTTTCTCATACAGAAGCTGTTCCATACTTCTGGATCATCCTTGTCTCTATTCTCTGAACCTTTCCCACTTTAAGGACATACTCTTTGAGATGGGAGGACCAGAACTGCACACAGCTGTCAAGGTGTGGGCAAACCATTAACGTATTTGTTGTCATAATGATGTCTTCTGTTTTCTCCTCTTTGCTTTTCCTAATATTTCTGAACATCTGTTTGTTTTTCAGACAGCTGCTGAAGACTAAGCTGACAATTTCATGGTACTACCTATAATCTCCCCAAGGTCTCACTCCTGAGTGGTAATGTTCTCTTAGTATACAACTTTTTATATGTGAAGTTAAAATTTATTTTCCCTGTATGCGTCATGTTACATTTATCCATCAATCCTATTTTTGACACATACATATGAAATCTATTGATAGATGGAATTGATAGAAACATTGTGCATAGCACAAAAGTCAATTAACCAGCTGGTTATGCCACACAATGTTCTTTCAACGCATGTAAACATTGTTATATCCACTTATACACTATTATATCAGTTTTTGAGAGATAAACCCACTTGGACAAACAAATTTTTTTCATCAGCAGAGCAAAGAGTTCCCACTACGTATATCTTACTTCTAATAAAAAAAAAATTGCCACAACTAGAAAGGAATCCTGGAAAATGCCTCTGGTAGAGCTCCTTGCAACACAGATCCTTCCAGACAAAATGCAATTTGGGAACTCTAGTATCACCTAAAGAACATGTTATAACCTTGGGTTATTGTGTCAGAAAAGAGCATCCAAAAGTTAATTATGCTTTTGAATTGCTTATCTGTTCTCCATCACTTGCCAGAAGTTACCTTTAGAAGGACATTAAAGTGCTCCAGGCACGAGCATCCTCTGGTAATAATAAATCAAGTTCAAAGAAGCACAGCTAAGCTCCCTCTTTTTCACATTGATGTATTAAGCGCTTCTAGATTCCTTACCAAGACCCTTCTGATAGTCAAATTGTTTAAATGTTTCCTAAATTTAATACAAAGCTGCTGAATTTTATGAATTTTAATGCATTACACCAGATGATGAGCTCTAGAAAATGTGCTCTTGAAAATGAAAAAAAAAAAAAAAAGAAGAAGAAAGAAATTGAAGCTGAGATCTAACTTCTGGCAGGACAAAAACAGTTTTTTTTTAGCCAATACATCAGACTTTTATGGGAACAGTTTGACTATAAAAAGCTTGCATTTTAATCTCAGATTTTCAACTACTTGGTCCAAAAACTTGCTTCATAGCTTTTTTTATTATCTTTCTTAGGGAAAGCTTTTCTGATGTTGCCAGCTATGAATGTTCCTGAATCAGCACAAAGACCACTGAGAAGGAGGATACTAATCTAAAAATCATGAGATTAAATATACTTAATACATTCTATTATATAAAACATATGTATTACATTATATCATTGCTATATATTATATATATGCATGGCATATATGGCTTCTGGCTTTATAGGCTGGGCATGCATTCAGGTTGTACTTTCCTCATAAAAACAAAGGCTGGAGAGCTTTTAGAAAATGAAAGCTTAGATTTTTCCAAAGCAGTCATTTTTGAGGCAAATGTCCTTGTGCTTGGCTCTTTCTGAGATGAAGGAATTTTACCTTGTGTGACGAGAGCAGAACCTTTGCACAGTGGATTAATAGCTTAAGGCGCACATGTCTAAAGCACACATAGTTTTGATGCATGTATATGTGAGCTTCCTTCCTTCGGTCACAGTCAAAGTGTCTTAGCTTTTCTGTTGGAAGGCTTATTTGTCTTCATCTCTAACCATCCTGGTTTTGTCCAGGGCAGAGTTACCTTTCTTCACAGTAGCTAGTAAGAGACAATGTTTTGGATTTGTCCTAAGGAGAAGGCTGATAACATACTGATGTTTATAGTTGCTGCCAGGACAGTCAAGGACTTTTCAGCTTCTCTGCTGTGCCAGTGTCTGCAGGTACAGGAGAAGCTTGGAGCACAGCCCCAGTTACTAGTCTAGGATTTGACCTTAGGTTTAGGATTGACACCCAAACTGGCCAATGGTATATTCCATATCACGTATGTCATGCTGAGTATACAGATGAGGCTCTGTCCAGAAGTGTGTCTCTCTGGGTTGCCCCTCCCTCAGAGTTGTCTCACTCTCTCAGTTGGCTCTCAGGCTCTTATTTCTTTTCCAGGAGTGTGGATTTGGGACTCTCCCTGCTTCAGGATTGTCAGCTGAGAATAGGCTAAGCCTTGGTCATCAAGTGGTGAGCAGTTTCACTATGTATCACTCATTTGTATATTGTTATTAGTATTATTATTATCATCATCATTATTTTTAATTTTATTGTTGTTTAGTTATTAAATTGTTTTATCTCAACCCAGGAGTCTCTTTTTCTTTTACCCCTTTAATCATCTCCCCCATCACCGGGAGAGGGGAGGGCAGAGGGTGACCGAGCAGCTGTGTGGTGCGTATTGCTGCTACCTGGATCAAACCACAACAATAATTAAAAGACCCCACATAAAATCCTGAAACAAGACAGAACAGCCCCTTGGTTTGCACAAGGCAGAGTTCCTTTGGGCATCAGTGAAATTCTTGAACAAACTGAATTACTGGAGAAATCAAATCGTAGAATCATAGAATGGTTTGGGTTGGAAAGGACCTTAAAGATCATCAAGTTCCAAACCCTTGCCATGGGCCGGGATACCTTCCACTGTATTTCATTATCTGCTGAGCTCTTCCTGCACAGTCACCTCTGTCCTGGCTGACCCATGCTACTTCAGGAGGGGGACAGAGCAGGACTAGCACAGACCTGCTGAAGTGCTTTACCCTGTGAACCGTGCAGATGCATAACTGCAAGCTGCTAGCGCAGATGAAGCCACAGTAGGGTAAAGACAACTAAGCCAATACAGACTATATCTGTGACCATACCAAAATGTGCTAGAGACTATAAAGGCACCTTTGTGTGAGGCTGAGAAGTTGTCCTCATCAGTGAGATACTATCAATTTAACTATTGTATCCTAAACCTTGTAGGGTTATGTCCTCAAACATCCTAAAAAGGTTCTCAAAAAAGGTGTGCACAAGTTCCAAAGGTCCACGTGTGCATCCATACCTGAAGGCTTTTATTTGAAGGAGAAGCTGTGGGGGATTTCCTTAGAGAAGGATCTTCTCCAAAACCTCTTTACTGTACAATGATTTCTTGATCTGGAAAAGCATGTTCCTTTATGAATCTCTCTTTGTTCCCTAAGGAAGTCTGACTGACATAATGCTAAGGTATTACTTATTCAGGAAGGTCTCTCCTTCTGATGACTTGGGTTTGCTTCTTCCAATCTGTTGATTGAAGATATTTTGTAGTGTTAACTTTTAAATTAAAGTAGCAGTTAAAATAATTAAGTGAAAATGTATAGGCCATTTTCAGTAGTCTGTAGGGATAACCCATCTAGCAATACCGCCTGAAACTACATGCAGAAAACACCAGAATTTTAGGAAGTGTATTAATCAACAAGTATCTCTCTGGCTGTGTCTAATACCCACATCTTCAAAGACAGCTACAATTAATATCACCAGATGAATCCAAGAGAATATATGAAAAAAACATACGTTTAGGCCAACATATGATGGAGAATCCTCTTAAAAGATCATTTGCCATGGAACTAAACCTGTTAAAGGAAGGATTTACTATACTCCACGGGTGTGCTTTGAAGAAGCTTCCACTGTATTCAATTACTATTGATTCATTAGGTACATGAACTGTACAGTTCTAATTAAAAACCTTTTTCTTTCCTGCTTTGAAACCATCAGGGAACTTCAAATAGATTTACTCTGAACTGAAAAAAAAGTGATAAAAAGATTAATTAGAAAAATGCTAACCCAAATTCCCTGGCCTTCTTTGTGTCGATGTCTAAGTAACCCTAGTCTCCCCGGCTCTCCCTGAGTTGAAGCAGCAGATGATGTGCCTTCCTGAGCTCTTCAGCATGAATGTGCTTTGGCATGTCCCACAGGCAGGCGATGCTTTCCGGCTCTGGTGGGGAAAGAGCCCAGTGCTGGGAATTCCAGATGGAAAAGACAGACACAGAAAAGGAGGAATGGCTTTATTTGACTAATCAGGCTTCCGATACACTGACTCGGTGAGCCTTTCTCAGCACAGGGGAAGGGCTGACAAAGCACCGTGCTGGGAATGGGTCTGGCTGGGAGGCAGCCTGTTCTGCTGTCAGGCTGCATGGCAAGAGCTGGGGAATAACTGGTCGATTGTGCCAAACTTTCTATCTCACTCTGGACGAAATCCAGCCTGTATTGGTGACCCAGTGCCCAGATTGTGTAAACTGCAAGAGCCTTTGAACTGCAAAAAAAGGTTTCTTTGCGTAAGTTCTTCATCCTCTGGCTCTGTCCCACAGCATTTAAGAATTTAGATAGTCCTCCAGATGTTACAGCATTAGTCAAGGCTTTGTTGGCAGGACTGAAATGAAAATACTCCAAACCTACTCCAGGAGAGGGAAATATGTCTCTCTCTATGTAGCTCACTACTTCATGCTTAAAAGCCTGTCACCTGTGCTACTTAGGCTTTGATAGCCAGACATAAAAACAATAATTAGGCAGAGGCATTTTAAATACTTTATACCTTCTGATTGCCCTGCAAGTAGTAGCTAATCTGAGACAGTAACAGTCACCGCATCCTTCCAACGCTCTCCCATGTGTCAGCAAGTGGTTAAACTTCCTTAAGACAGAAGCACATCCTAAACATTATCAGCACTCTCCAAAGCAATAACACACCTAGGCCTTTATTTCTAATTTCCTGCAGCTACCAGTGGGCCAGGACCCTTTTTGCGGTCATTCACCAAGCCAAGATTTAAAGACATCTGTTACCACAGGGCTGTGCTGTTTTAACAGACTCCTACAACCTTTTCTTGACAAGATGAAGCCAGATTCATTGTGGTTCAGGGCTGTGGTGGATAGGGTACGCACAGCTCATGTGCCCCACTGAACCCAGTGCAACTGGCAGATGACAAACCATCAGCACATGCCCCGGCGACGCCACAGCTGGGCCACAACCCTGCCCTGCCCAGCTACTGAAACAGGTTTTTGAAAGATCTGCTAGTATTCAATAGCAACAGGACTCTTGATGACTCACTCAAGATATTTTTATGTATTAGAAAATTCCACCTCTGATGTCCTTTAATCAACCTATAAAATCTTACAATGTATGCAAGTTACTGTAGTCAGTGGATTTTTCCATAAGGATTTCCTAGACTCAGTTGACTTTAGATAATAATTTCCAATACAGATCTTCAGTTCTGCTTCATTTTATTCAAAGTTCTTCGTGCTCTGTGATGGGAATAACATGTTTGCCAAAGAGTAAGGATGAGTATTTTCCTATACCTGCTACATCCAATGCTATAATCGTGACAAGCTGCAGCTTCATCAAATTCCTCCCATAGTGGCTGCTTCTGCTCAGCTTCTACCAGGGATTCAGACCCATCAGCAGGTACATTTACACATTAACAAACTTTCACCAGCGGCTGCTCCTTTAATGAACTCTATGTGCAATTCAGATAAATACTGGTCTACCATCAGGACTGTTCTTTCCACTTAAGTATGTTTTAGCCTGTCAAGTGAACAGAAAGAGGAAACCATTACTTTTGCAAATGTAACAAGAAAAGTGTCAGGCATCCCATTATTTAAAACTGAGCTGGGCAGGGTGGAGGTACAGACGAGTACAGCATGGAATGGACTGAACAATCCACTGAACTCCATTTCATCAGCAATTTACTGACTTTCATTTCATTTACTTGCATCAGTAAGCTTGGTTAATAAGGCACAGACCCCTGACATTCCTCTGAAAGGCTTCAGCACTGCGTTATACAGCAACTTCAATTTCCCAACACTAAAAGAATGCTATTTTCTTCATGTTGAGGAATCCTTTCAACCTAACTTAAAACCTGTGTGGGCTATAATTTAAACAATGCCACAAACCCTGCTCCTCCTCTCCATCTTCAACAATTCCCTATGCTCACATGCTATTTTCAGATGGTGGGGAAAGAAGGCACACTTTTCAAAGGAGCTCTAAAGGCCATGAATTTCATTTTCATATAGGTCATTTTCATAGTGTGAACAGCTTCAACAGGAGCTAGCTAAATCACTGCACAATTATTTGAAAATTCACTGCTTGGCTTCTTTCATTGCTTTATGGGGTTATAGAAAAAGTCTTAAAATTATGCATGGTCCAAAGAATAAATTTAATCTTAACAAGTTTCATTTCTGCTAATTGCTGAAGCCAAAAGGAAGTTTATCAAAGGGTAATAATTCCCCAGCATCATCTGAGACACGAATGTATATTATCAAATAAGATTATGTATTACACTCGTCCTTTAGAGGGCATTCTGTGAATAAGGAATACACTCTGGATAATGCTGAGGGTCAGATCTACTCTGGTGTACACTTCTATTTATGCACTTAAGCCAATGAAAATGCATGAGCTACACCCACTTGCAGACATTACTCTTTGTCTTTAAGCCTGAACTGACCTAAATGTTTTCAAATTGATCCATCTTCTCAATAGATTCCGCATGTAACTTACAACTGTTCATTTCCTTTTTATTCTTGACTACGTACCTAACTTGGCTGATAAAGAAATAGAGCCACCCAAAGGGAACAGCTGTTGCTCACTGTCACATAGCCTTCCCCGGTAGGAATTGTTTCATATCTGACTTCTCTCTTCCTAGGTCTAGTGATGTAGTTATATTTAAATAAGGAGTTCAAGACACCAAATGGTTCATTAGCCATATGTAAACTAATTCATTCTAAGGGTTTTATCAGACAGTCACTCCATTAAGATTAAAAAAATTATTTTGAAATGCAGGTGGTCTCTGGTTCATTCCCAAGAATTAAGATTACTGGCTAATAATGGAAAAAATATCAGCAGGTTCACAGCACATTACTAAATCTTGTACTTAATCCTTCAGTAGAGGTGACTTTTGGCATGGATTTCCTGAAAGTTTTCGAGGTTGGTGATTTTATTGACATGGTTTTGGAAACCAGAATTGTAAAGATAACTGAACTGGATGCAAGGTCCAGCAATGCAAAGGATGGGAAAGCATGAAATATGAGATAAAAATTGTAAAGAATCAACCAACTTGGATTATAGAGATGTAAGGACACTTAAAGAAGACAGTCCAAAAAATACTGAGAATATGTCAAGCACAAGAGCAGAAATGTCTTCTTTATTGCATGAAGAGAGGAGAAGTATGGAAAGATTAGGTTGGTAAAAGAGAAGATAGGGTTCTGCACCAGGAAAGCTTTCTAATAGAAAGA
>NW_010122354.1:0-1144 GCF_000699245.1 Pterocles gutturalis | reverse complement strand
CATGTCCAAACTATAGTCTTACCATTCCCATTACACAGATGGAAGGAAGTAGGAACAGCCTTTCTCTTTCTGCTTTAGTTTCTTTTGCTTTGTTTCCCACTCTACATCCTTCAATAGCTCTATTGTGTTTTATAGGATGTAAGAGATCTGATCACCCATCTGATTTGGGAGTACAGAACTGGTTTTGTTCAAACTGGCAGAGGTTTTACAAGCAGTAGGTTTTTTCTCAATGCTTAGTAATATTTGATGGCCATCAGAGTTTAGTGTAGGTAAAAGATTAAAATGTTCATTACTGTAACCAACACCTGCATTTTCCAGGTAGACCTTCTACCTTAAGACCAAGGTTCTCCTTTTGACTGCTTCTGTTTCTTTTTGAAAATCAAACTGGCACAATATTGATCTGTTTCCTCTGGGTCTACTCTCAGATGTTTCTGCTCAGATATAAATAAAATGGTGTACATCTCAGCAAAGGAATAATGATTATAAAGCTCATGCCATGACACTTATGTGCCTTTTTATGTTTGCTTGTGTACGCTGATGGACTCGTCCTACCTGTTCCATTCTGCTGTGGGATAATGTTGTCATGGTCCATATAAAACAGAAAAAGGAATTTTCCATGGGCCGCTGTGCCCACTGTTTCAAAATGTCACGGGTTACACTCGGTGCATCTGCAGGTGTAGTTTAGGGTAAGGGCCTGCTAGAATATATGGTGCTTTCACAGCTTCACCATGTTTTATTTTTTTTACTCTAAGGGATGTCCTCATTGCTTTTTTTTTCTTTTTAACTTTTTTTTTTTTCTAAATAAGTATTATTTATTTCACTGCTGCTCAGATGCTTTTTGTAAGTGATTAAGAGAACATAGCAAGGTGAAATAATAAACATTGGCTTACTAACCCATCGCTTTAACTTCTCTGCTATCAAAAATTGGTTTACATCATGATTTGTTAGAAATGATCTGTTTTAGCAAACTTCTCATTGTTAACAGTTGTATACCACTAGAATTTGGTTAAAGATATTCCCCTTCTCCTGTCAACATTTTGTTATGTAGAGAAGCAATATCAACGGAGTACTCCTGACTTTCACTAAAACTGATTATTATTTTATTATATACTCAGTAAATAAATTTGTTTTTTCTTATCCCTAA
>NW_010122353.1:370-1096 GCF_000699245.1 Pterocles gutturalis | reverse complement strand
GACCTGTCAACAACATTGTAATTTTTTACGTTTACTAATAAAAAGCCTGAGTCTTTGTGTGGACCATACAGTGCACGGTCTCAAGACTTTTCTGGTTATGTCTTAGGCTGAGTGGATTTTAGCTTTATTAGGTTTAATAACAGTTTTTTAGCAACAGATAATTCTTGGCTCATTTTGGTTTAGTTTTACTTTAGTTCATAGAGATGAAAAGTAATTATTCTGTGTGGATTGTGTTGTCTATGCCATCCAGAATAAAATGTTGTGCAGAAGATTTCAGATATAGGGTGATTCCAGAAACCTCACACTGTTAATACTAACCTCGATGGTCGATCAGTGGTTGTTACAGGGATAAAACCTTGTATCATTCAGGTGAAAAGAGTTTTGAGAGATAACAGATGAGAACAGCTGGATACTGGGGACCAAATGAAGAGAAGGAGTGTGCTGGCAGACCGTGTTAGGAAAATGTCTATAAATGAACCAAGTGGATCCCAAGAATGAGGAAGAACTATCAATGTCATCCTCCTCTTGGCAAAGAGGAGGAAGATACCACAAACACCCTACTCCTCCAGCCAAGGCCGCAGGGTGCTGAAAGCTCCCCACACCGCCTGAGCAGAAACCACCAGCCTCAGGACAAAGAGGACCTCTGAGTGATTATAACATTCAAGAATATGGGTCCTAAGAAGTTGAAGCTTTGTACAGCACCTTAAATGGTATGATTGAGGCATT
>NW_010122353.1:0-339 GCF_000699245.1 Pterocles gutturalis | reverse complement strand
TGTTAATTTGGACTGTAAATCTTAGCAATATTGTAACTGGACTAAGGACTACCATGTGTTATAATTTGAATAGAACATTATGACTTTTAATTACGCCACTAGCGTATTTTTGCCTTTCCAGACCTTGCTGTCTCTATTTAGCCTACAATAAAATTTTGAGTGCAACAATCTTCTTAAAATTCAAATACCCACAGGGGGAACTTTCCACTTGTATACTGTAACGAGGTTCAAAGAGGCATACTTATGACTCTCTGATGAATCAATGATGGGACTGTTGTGTGTTAATATTGGTGTGTTTCATCAGATTCAGCTTTTACTGTTTATGTTTGTTTACATGAT
>NW_010122352.1:75838-79572 GCF_000699245.1 Pterocles gutturalis | reverse complement strand
GGGGGTGGGCGGCCGGCTCCGGGCCCTGGGGCGCGGGACTCGGCGTGGTCGGTCTGAGCGAGGTGGAGTTGAGTTTCTTCGGCGCGCCAGCAGCCGGAGGGTTTGTAAACGCATTTTGCTGTAGGTGGCAAGATGCAGAGAGAAGCAATGCACGGAGCGGAGGTCTGGGAGGCTAATTTTGGTAATATTTTGCCGTGGGTTTTCGATGTTGATTGCAAATTGAGGATTCTCTGGGTAAAGGGCTGAATCAGCTTTTGCTAACTCCGAGGCTGTGATGTTGTGTGACCTTGATTGTAATGTGGGGTGACCAGCAAGATAGACTGGGAAAAATTAGTATACGGTGAGGGAGAGCACGCATCCAGTTCGGAGAATCGGAACGGCAGCAAAGCTCAACTCAAATGCGTCACTTTGATATTTTAAAGTTTATTTATAATACATGTCTTCAGAGAAGTGATTGATGAGCCAGCCAAGTGCTGTTCAAGAACAGAACAGTTGAAGTTTCTTTCTTGGAGAAAACATAGTGGAGACTCCACATCTTTTACTCTGTGTTCTAAACTTAGTGACTCCCAAGAGATTAAACAGAGGTGATGTTTGTTTTAGCATCTTGTCTCTTGCCATGAATGACAAAGAGGATCTGTACTCCTTACAGTTTGAAATAAAGAGAAATATAAAACCAGCCTCCTTTAAACCAATGCCCTCGTCATAAAAATCTCTGCCAAGACTGCCTTCCTGCTGTCCTGCTCAAGTGTTCAGGCAGCTAAGCTAAAACAGGTAAGTTAAAACTGTACCTGCATTTTTGAGGAAAACACAGTTGTGTGAAAAGAGATGCCTTCTGAAATCTCTCTCCTGTAATCAGTCAAGCAAGCAGACAAAAAAACCCAACTTGCATAAGCATCTTTCTGGGAAACTACTCAGGTGATCTAGGCTGATCTTTCAAAAATAATTACGTTTATAAAAATTGAAACAGACTCTGAGAAATGCAAAAGCCAAGGGGTCCAGCCTTTCCTTGCAATAATTTCTAAGTTTTATTGCCCCATTCTTCATGTATACTTGTGCAATTGCCTGCTGTTCTGTTCATACTAGGATGTATCTAAGGCTCCCATCAGCACGTACCAATGGGAAGGGCAGGTGTGGAGTGCTCACCAGCATGCCAGCATTCCTGTGACTGAAACTCCCTCATCTTTGAATACCTCCCATGACTCCCTTCCCCATGTTGAGTCATAATTCTTGCTCTTATCTTCAAAGTCTCACAAGCCATAGTCTACTCAACTAATTCAGTGATGTCCCATCACGTCGCTCCCCTGCTCCCTCTATAGCAGCCATGGTGTTTTCTCGCCTCTCTTCTCCCAGCCCCTCTTCGCCCATTCATGCGATAACTTGTGTGTGGCCACATCTTTGCATTTCCTCCTTAGGCCCTGCCTTGAGGCACTTAAGAGAATCAATCAGATGCTAATCAGAGGAGAAACATTTCTCTTATTAAAAAAAAAAAAACCAAAAAAAAAACCAAAAACCAAAACAAAGCCCCCAATCTTTTCTTATTAGCGTTGCAGCCAGCACTGTGACAAGAAGGAGGGGATGATTCTGTCTGAGGCTTTTGACATAATTTAAAAAAAGAGCAGTAAGTGTCATGATAAATAGCGGGGCCGTGTTTTTTCTGGTTTCATAAACATGGATCTGGCTCAACTCTGATGTGAATTATGCAGAGCCATCCTGGGATTTATGCAGCGGTGTTGAGATCTCATCTCTGTAGACTGCTTCCAAGATAGAAAGCTCTTGCCACATCAGCAGGCTTTTAGAGGTCTCTGTGCCTTTTCAGTCAACTGCATTTTTCTTTTCAAGCTTTCTTCCTTTTACCTGATTCAAAAAGTCCCAAGAGGGCCGCCCTCCAGGGACTGTATTAATCCTCTTTTCCCATCCCATTCTGTAGAGCATGCTCCTGGAATTCTGCAACCCCATGGGACTCTACTGAAATATTAAACAGCTCTGACCACATGCAGATTTATTCTTCCACTCTATGCAATGCAGGACTAGGACCACTGTTTCTGAAGGAAACCTTGGCTTAAAAAGAAATATATCGCAGACACAAACTTCAACAGAGAGACTGCAAAAGGAAGCCTCCAGTTACCACTTTCTGTTTGCTTTTCCCTGGACGTTTGTGGGTCAGATTTGCATTGCCATGAATATTTAAAAATATTTGCCCTTTTTGCAAAGCATGTTCATATCAAGTGCACAAATCCATAAAGTCAACTCTTCATGTCTTGAGAAGGGCAAAAAACGCATCAGCTTGAAGTCCAGGCAACATCTATGTCCAAATGGGCCAACTGCTGGGTATGTTAAGAAAGCGTCATGCCAAACAAGCAACCAAGTTTTAGACAGGCCAAGAAGACACATCCCTCCAAGCACCTGGAGGGATGGCTGGAAGGTGCAGAAGTAACAACTAGGAAGCAAGCCCTATGTGGTCCATCTCTGGAGATGACCCCTTGCCCAGGAAACCTCTCTGCTACAAACTGCCTGGCAGCCTGGCAGGTGTCTGGTTAGTCATTATCTGCAAAGTGCTTCCAAAGCCATTCTGGGGCCATGGTGGTGCCCCCCAGAACAAACTAGCACTGAAGTTTGAGGCTGGACTCAAATTAGCAGATGAGTCCAGAGAAAGATTAGGCTCTTTCAACACACCTTTTTTTCTCCTGCCATCTCCTGTAAAAACAGCTTACCTTGAATTGCAGACAGTAAGAAAGAAACATGGAGTAATTTATTTCATCATCCTCTGTCAGAGCAAGATTGTTCCCTAAAGCGTATTTTCTAGTGATTTATTCTGCTTACCTTTAGAAGTCACAAGTAATAGCCTTCAGTCCTTTCATAAGAAGACTAATAGATATCAACAGTGGGATTTTTTTTTTCTTGAAAGGGAAACAAATGTCTTCTCTTTTTTACTTAATTCTGTCTTGCTACTGTTAATCTTCTTGCAGCAGTCCTCGACTATTTGTCTCCTCCCTGAGGCCCTCAGCCTCAACTCGTGTCTTTCCTTTTCCTGCCAGATTTCAGCCAACTTACGGTATCTTTGTCATTTTAGACTAACCCTCTAAGACAACCCCCTGGCAAGGTAATATCTATGTTCCTACAGGTATCTTCTAACAACTGGACATTTCACTGAGTGACAAGAGAAGGGAAGCAAATAGGTAATAAAGCCCATGCTTTCTCATGTCAGTTCTTTCCCAACCATTTCAAAATGATGGTGGGGGATTTTGATAAAGGTTCAGACTAATGCATTGAGAGACAAAGCAACTTCCCCCCCCCCCAAAAAAAAAAAAAAAGAAATTAAAAAAAAACCCCAAAACAGACAAAACACTTTAAAGTACACAGGAACAGAGAGTGGCTGGGCATATATAGGGTTAATCTTGTCTGCAAAGTAATTGAGAAAAATATGCACTGGTTTCTGAGGACACTCTATTACGAACCTAAGGTAGAAGAGCCTCTAGGGATTTAAAAGCAGTCAATAGTTCTAAAAAAAGACAGAGCAAGCCTTTGATTCTGGTTGATATTAAGTTAGAGCAATAAGTCAGTGTAGCTTTCCATACCAGCACTGTCTTCAGACTTATATACACAAAGCTGCTTCTGGACTGCAAACGAAGCTGGCTGCAAGTCTGTGCAATGTTATTCTTCCCTCTCTCACTCCTCTCCCATTGCACTGGCTCCTGCGAGACTGAAGAGAGCCGTGGGGTTCAGGAGGGGGGGGA
>NW_010122352.1:46618-75807 GCF_000699245.1 Pterocles gutturalis | reverse complement strand
GTCATTGTAGCTGGGAGTTAAGAGTTGCTTACTAATCATCTGTTGGGGCCAGTGGAGTGATGTTGCCTTACCTTCTCTGTGAGCATAGTAATTGTTGTCACCCCAGTACAGCTAGGAGGTACTCTGGGTGTGCCACCACCACTACATGGGCCGGGCACTCTTCCTGTGGGATTCTCCTTGGGAGAGACCCTAACACCCCAACCCAGCGTGTGAAGAGCATTGGAAGAGCTGAAATGGCATGGAGGATATTCTGCTGCCTGTGATCACTTACCTTAAAAATAAATAAGCCTGCTTAGCAGACAGATTTATTACCAGCCATGAGGGATTACGAAGCCGAGTCATTTTGATTCATTAGAGCAGTCAGAGTTTGTGTACATTCGTGGAAGCTGTCTGGAATGGTCTTTAACCATCCTCTTACTGTTACCTGATGGTGAAGGGGAAAGTTGGAAAGCAATTGTGCTGCATTTGTTTTTCCCTATGTTTGGAAATAGATTTTGACAAGCTGTTTAAAGAACTGAGCCCTCTGACTTGTGCTGCGCCAAGCTATCCTTCCAACTCAGCTACATATAGCCTCTTCTGTTATTTTCCTCCCTCTCTGTGATATTTAATCAACAAAGCCGTACCTCCATTTCCCTGAGGCCAGAGTAATGCATCATTCTGCATTTAGAAACCTCCTACGTATGTGAACATGTCCTTTGTCCAGCGATGTTGTTTTAATTAGCCACATCTTTCTTTCTGGCCAGAAATACATGAAATGACTGTGTGCAGCTTTCCTGCAGCCACGAGGCAGCACAGCACCCTTGGTACCCAGCTGTAGGTGGTAGGAGAGGCTCGCTGGCTGTGCTGTGGGCTGGGGGCAAGGGTTGAAAGAGGAGAGCAGATAGACTGTGTGCCCAGAGCTGGCAGGGAAAGGGTGGGGGGAGAAGGCAGCCCTGGATGACCCTGGAGGGAGAAGAGGCCCACCTAAAACAGGGCGGAAAGCGTGGAGTAAGACATCCTCTTTGTAATCACCAACATATCATGGAAAAGAGCTAATTAAAGATGATGTTAGGCCAAAACTATTATGACAATAACCTGCCCAAGACCAAACTGTACAAGGCAACAGTTGAATGCTAACATAACTACCCTTAGCTTCAGCAAGACACAGGTCTGTCCCAGGTGGTCTGCTAAACCTGCACTCGAAGCGCTTGCTAGATAACATGCTGCTTCATCTTTTAGGCTTTGCCTCCTTAAAATCGTATCCACTATTTTCCATCTGAGTATCCGTTCACTCAGAAAGAGCTGTCTTAGAGGTCTCTGAAAGTAACACCTCTCAGAAGCTCCTGCAATGTTCAGCAAATTTCTGTTTCATTAGGGACTTAGTTGTCTTCATTTCATAGCATTAGATTAGGGTTTTTACTGAATATTCCTTAAATCCTTAGTCTTGTAAATATTACTGATGGTAAGAAAAACATGCTGTTAACAAATGGTTCTTGGCATGACTAGATCAAGCTATTGAATATATTGTATACCAGTACTGGCTAAAGCATTGTCCGGGGCCAAGTGATGCCTACACTTGGGTTCCACAATGCCTCATCTTCAGCCTTCTTACTAGCCAAGGCTACAAGTCACAGCCTGTGGCATTTTCCATTTTGACCATGTCATTGTCACGGTCCACAGATGGGTAAAATGTGGGCTCCCTCTCCTCTTGATGGGAAGTGAAACACTCCATGAAATGCTCTCTGAACATCAAAGGGAGGCTGGCAAAGAAGAGGAGAGATCTCCTCTGGCTTTCAGTTCTGCCATAAGGAAAGTGAACATAATCCTGACCCTAACTGTCTTGTAATTTTTATTAGCTCTCCTTGGCTTGCAGCAACGATGGTGTGAATAATGCATGCTGCTAGATGGCTTTCCTAAGGAAAGAAGGCTTATGTAATCATATTGTCTGCCACTACCCGCCTTCTCCTTACCCCATAATAACTCAGAAACCAGCTGGCCAGTTTCAAACAAACTTGACAAAGGGAAAGACGTCTTGAAGATATTGCTTTAAGTAAAAAAAATAAAAATGGGGACCATGTAGGGAAGAGACCTCCTTAGTGAGGAACACAAGCTCAGTTCTCACTACAGGCCTTAGGTGCCACTCAGGTACTCAAGTCCAAGAAATACATTAATGGAAAATCAGTTTTCACTGTTTCTGCTGCTCATGCAATGACTTGTTTCTCTACAGATCACTCAGGGTGAGCCCCAGAAGTCATGCTCCAAGCCTGTAGCAGAGAAAGTCACAGAGAGCTGCCAGGAAATCTGCCAGTGCAGGCCCCCTCCGCCGTTACCACCACCTCCTCCACCTCCACCGCCCCCGAGGTTGCTAGTGGTGCCGAGTAAGTAGCTGCTGCTACGGTTGTTGTACGCTGAGGGAGGGTGAAGCAACAGGGATGCCTGTAGAGACTGAAGGAGAAGGGACATGGGAGAGGGCACAGCTGGTTCGTTTGTCATTTTCCACTTAGCAAATGGAGGGAAAAGTGTTCTCAGTGGAGATGGAGATCTGTTTTCTGATCAATGAATAATGCTTGGCATTTGGAGGAAAGCCAGAGAAATTCCCTCCTTTCATTGTATTACATATGATTCCTTAGCTTTTAATGGTTTCCTAATGCCCTAGCCCTGGGAAACACTTTCTGCAGAGACATGATGCTGTGCTTCCCCTTGAGTTGCATGACCTCCTCTTTTGCCAGGTGTGCGCCTTGGAGATCTGGGTGCTCCAAGACAAATTAATTTATAAGCAGGCGAAAATTCAAACATTCTGCCTAGATCATCCTGCAGGTTTGGCTCTCTTCAAGGCACTGGAGCTCTACTGGTTTACCATAGCATTGAGTCAGGTTCATTGGTTTTAAATTCCTTACACCCGTAACGAAAGTCAGAGGCACGTCAGCAGTCAACGGCAAGTGATCAGTTTTCCCACAAATGTACATATAGGCTGAGGCTCATCTATTTCTCTTCATACAAATCAGAGCTCCTAAGCCTTATCCAGCTCATCTGAGCTCCTCCTAATTTCCAGCCATGCATCCCCATGTCTGGCACACCTTGTGCCTGCAGTTCCTGCCGGCTACCTCTGCCAGCTTCCTTCCACATCAGTATTCCTGTGATCCCTGATGTACAGAGCCTTTCTGGAGCGTGATGGCTGCGCTGGTGGTACCCTGAGAGGCAGTCCTGCCGCAGTGAGATGGACCTCACTGGCACTACCTGCACTGGCTGGGTACAGGGACATGGGCTGGACCCTGCACAGACACTTTTAGGTCCCAGGTGTTTGGTATTCCAGCAAATCTCCTTAACTCTTCTATATTTTAGCAAATTCATTTCTCTCTAAAAGGCTGCCTATTAATTGTTCTCCCTGCTTAGATAAACTCCCCTGGGAACAGTGTTGCAAAGTGTATCTATTGTCCTGCTCAGCACTTCCCCCAAGGGAAAAGAAGTCGTTAGGCAGCATCATTTGTCTGTTTGTCTCTATCAGTGCAGTCCCCAGATGTGCAGAAGACACGAAGAAGGCTTCTGCACGGTTCTTAGCCAGGCAGAATTTTGCAGTGTGTTTTCTGCCAAGAGTGTGCTTCGTATTTGTGCCACACTGCAGAAATTTAAGGCAAAGGTAGAAAAACAACAGTGAAGCACTTGGGAAAGGAAATACAAAGACAGCTTGGAAAGCAGAGATGAAGGTTTTTAGCAGCAGGAAAAACCTCCTTCAATGTTCAGGAAAATGTCACAGACAGTAATACTGAAAATTCCCTTGAGCTTTGTCCCACAGTCAGAAAATAAAGTACT
Source organism: Pterocles gutturalis (assembly GCF_000699245.1). Classification (NCBI taxonomy): domain Eukaryota; kingdom Metazoa; phylum Chordata; class Aves; order Pterocliformes; family Pteroclidae; genus Pterocles; species Pterocles gutturalis. The sequence goes on along the minus strand of NW_010122352.1, from coordinate 72,018 downwards.
TTGCCATTCTGTTTTCTTCTACCTGGGGCACCCTGTTACTCTGAGGGAGCTGCTGTTCCCCACACAAGAAGTGTCAGAGCAGTGTTGGCACAGGGACCAGCCCTGCTGCTGGGCTGCTTCCCCTCCCTGGGCTGCTGCCAGGCAGCTGGTCTGAGTGCGTGGATTTGTCTCCTGTGAAGTGGGAAGGAAATCATATCAGAAAAAAAAAGTCTGTCACACATTGTAAAAAGAGGAAAGAGAAATCAAATGGGCCTACAACTGGGATAGCCTCATGCTTACTCAGGCTGGATTGCCAGGTGCTAACTCAGTTCTAAAAATGAGCTATATAAATCCAGATGACTAATATTTAAACAAGCTATTTAATTTCAAATGCAATAAAAAAATAGATTACACATTCCTTTCACCAGTAAGCTTTAGAGTAGCAATCAAGTGCCTCATCTTAAAAGATGCTTTCATTATTATCAGCTGTCTAGGCACTGTGATTTAGCCCACATGTACAGCAATCCCCATGCTTGTGAGAATGAGCAAGCCTCGTGGTTAAATATTGATGTTATAGACACTGCTTTTAAACAGCATTCAGAGGAGAGGGCGGTAAAGGGACAAGACAAGCTATTATTAAGTGATTGATGCTAGACTTGCACTTTGCACTTTTTAAGTTATTAAAGTTAAGTACTGCAAAGACCTCTGGAAAAAGCATCAGCCCAGGAGCTGCAAGTTTTTTACCTTTACAAGGTACAGTGTCTGCACCATGGGGCAGTACATAAAGATGCTGGCATTGCTCTCAGGGCTTTGTGAGCCCCAAAAGGCTGCAGCCTGCTAGGCACTGTCCTTAAAAGCTCTTTTTGCAATCAAACTGAATGTTGTTGGAGGTTTAGGTCATCTCTGCATCTTTCTAAAATAGCTATTTTGGTTTGGGCCTGATGATTAAAGCCAATAGATGCAAAATTCCTGTCCGTCCAGTTACTACAGACATTGACAGCTCGGTTATCTGCAAAATGAAGCCATCTAGTGCTCTTTGACATGACCTGTCTGGTCTCCAGCTGCTATGGAGAAGCAGAGGGCTCTCTTTGTGTCCTCTCCATCAATCCCACCTGAATGTTTTGCAAACCCTTCTTGAATGTATGGGATGGCACTGGGTGGCTGTTTGTGAGCAGCTGAACCAGTCCCTGAAAGGTTTTTATTGTGCAGATTTTTGACATCCCACTGAGATACTGCTGCTTTGTTTGATACAGACATGTACCTTACTGAGGGTCTTCAAGGAGAGGGGCTCCAACCTGTGTTAGAAGTAACTGGGATGGTGGAGACTGCATGACAATGTAGTGCGGACTGTCAGGAGACATGATCATTGAGCTAACTGTGGTTCCTCCAGACAGTCTGGCATATTGATGTTTCTGCAGTAACTCTTCTTACACAAGCAGCAGCCTGCTCTTTAACCCATGCCTAGAAAACTGCTGGTTGATGAGCTGAAGGGAAACCTCATGAGGCTCTGAGGGGCCTAAGGCCAACTACGCTTAGATGCTGACAGCAAAGAAAAGAGGAACTTTAAATGAAACTATGTTCCCTAGATGTGGCTGTAATGACCTGAAGGAGCTGCTCAGAACCTGGCCTTTAATGAACTGTTTCTTTTCTTCCCCCATCTGCTTTTGTCCTTGTCTCTGGATTTCAGCCAGGACTAAGGCCAGGTGGATGGAGTACTTGTTTAGGCAGCATTTCTAACCCAGCTTTGCAGACTCATGAGATTAAGCTAGTTCAAGTGATGTTGACCCTTCAAAATCTAAAATACTGCTGTTGTCAATCCTTAAATACTTTGTGAGCACACAGGTTCCTCCAGGGGCTCTGCAAGAAGAAAGGACTCTTTGAAAGTAGAAGCTAGGCTTTCAAAAAAGGAAAGGATTAAAGCTAGACATCCAAGTAGAGACAAATACTGCAGTCAGTATCAGTTTTAACCTGTCTAAGGTGTGAGGGGAAAAAAACATTTCAGAAGTGATTTCTTCAAAATGGTACAAGGCATAGAAAGGATGTTCAGCATGAACTCCTCACTTGCTGGTTAGCAGCATTTGCTGTCTCTGCCCTACCCATCTCCCACATTGGGTGAGGAGTCCATGGTACTGCCATCCCCTCTCTGGATGATCCAAGTGTCCAGTCAAACATTGCTTCAGTTGAAATTCAGCAGAGGAAACTTAAATAAAAGTGTTTATCTGAAATCATTACAATCTGTACTAGCACAGACAAGTCTGGATACCTGAACCAACCTTTGACTCATTGGACATTGCACATACATACACAATGAGGTCTTTACAGCTCCTGACCTCAGTGAAAGTTTGCTCTGAGCTGTCAGTTGAGATAAAGCACAATCAAGTCGGTGCAAAGCCAAAGTGAATGACATCACTGCAGAGAGCTCTAATCTCCAGGCTGTAATTGTATTATTTTGTTTTTCAGGTGAAATATTTTCCTTTATCTTTGGAGATAGTGCATCTAATTAGCTAATTTTTTGGGCTGGTGAGAATGCCAAAACAAAAATTACCAACTGCAGGAAGGGTGCAACTTTTTGGCAACTATATGAGCACAGATATATAGCTTAATTTCAGAAAGTGTGCAGGGTCCATTCAGTGCAAGAAGAAAAGCTAAAGACAGTTGGATCTTTTAGGACAGATGGTCACAATGTGTGTATACAGGCAGGAGTCTGAAGTACAGGAACAGTCTGGAACTTCTTAAACTTTGAGTAAGTTTTAAAACAACTAAAATTTGCAGATTTGGCTTGCTGACTGTTAGCAACATCGCTTTTCACAGCAGGAGCTTGTTCTAGAAATAAAATCCATATGGCTCTGGGACACAAAAAAATAAGAAATGGGTTTTCCTTAGGTTTTTCTACAACCTAAATCCTGGTGGTAGAATGGACAGGGTGACCCAGTGTGGATCCAGAAAATGAGTTTGAGATTCATGCTGAGTCTTCATATGGCCATTCAAGCAGGAGAGCAGAGCATGGTCCTGATGCTTTCCACATCGCTTCTTGAGATGGGTACAGATGTTGATGTGCTTGCCTACACGATGTCAAAAAGACCTTTGTCCTTGACAGATGTCTGTGATTGTCCCTCAGGACTTGAGGGGAGGTTGCTATTGCAAAACTGAATTGAAATACTCCTGGAAGCCATCACATGTTTTAAAATATGAGGTGCCAAAGAATTCGCTGTGGACAGTCTGGTGTAGCTCCTGCGGTATGGACTGAGCATCCCAGAGAGCTCTGACTTCAAGTTTCACTTTTTCAAAAAGCTGTCACAAAGGCAATTCTGACCCTAAGGGCTCAGCTGGCAGGACCAGCCCTTACCTACAGCCCTTCTTCTGGAAGGACTGGTTCTGGGCAGGAGTCTTGGATTAACTTATTCCAAGTGCTGATGCTCAAAGGATTTTTTAGGAAAAAATGGGGGTGTTTTTTTTTACAATATGGGGAAGATGTTTTCATCCATACTTCATACAACATAGGGACTACCAAAACTTAGCAGTGATGGAAGAGAACTACAGTAGCACCAAAAGGGGAGGGGGTGCATCAACTCCTACGTCAAGACATTTATGGTAATGACAGCTACTGTGAGAGAATATTGTTTTACCATAAGTCTGGTCGAGACAGTGATTTTTTTTTTTAAATGCAAGCAGAATGCTGAAACAGGGAAGCCCTTTCAGTTTTGGTAACACAGCTGTCATACTATGAATTACAGTCTTGTGTGAGAGCATTGTTTATAATTTACAAGGCAAAACCAAAATTCAGTTCTTGTCTTTGCCTAGCTGCACTTTCATTTTACTGGAGGATTGTGACTCTAAGGACTGGAAGTAGGGTTTCTGAGGCTTTCAAATTTAAATTGTAATCCAGCCCCGCAGCCTGGAGTCATGGATAATGGCACATCAGAATCCAGTCCAGGTCCCCATCATGTTGTTTTCCCATCACAGACACTATCTTCTCTGTTAGCACAGTGAACCAAATCATTAAGTGTCCAAGATGGGATTTAGGCAGAATTCACCCACCTAAATTAGAAATACAATTATTTCCTGCCTCAAACTGCAGGCACCAGTGATTTTAGCACAAAAGACATAAAGACTTCTAAATCCAGATATTTTTTGCATTTAGCACAGTTATTTCTGGCATAGGAATAAAAATTATGAATCCTCACCTCCCAGTTAAAATGAAAAAAATATTTAGGGTGAGGAGATTTCTTAAGCAGCAATCAAATATTAATTTTGAAATAGTTTGGTCATCTGGGATGTTATATTGAGTCTGAAGAACCAGATTAGTGACTAGAAAGCAGGTAAGACTGGAAGGGTTCATGCTAATACTTTCGTGATAGGATTCTGCTATCACTCATGCACCTAACATCTCATATTGCGCTCTTGTAAACTCTCTATCTTTGTAAAACACTGGTTAGATCAGGCTGTCAATCACAACTTCCATTGCTTTCCCAATTCAGAGTTTTTCACCACAATAAATTCTGAAATGTTTTGTCAAGTCTAATTTTTATTTAGGCAAGTGATGAATGTTTCCCCTGCTCTGGGACCTTGCAGATTTGTTTTGAATTTTTCATGCAGTGATAAATCCATATTATGGAAAAATCCACTCTCTTGACAAAGCTCTCGTTCATACATTTTGAAGTATTTAAAAGAGCGAGCCTCAGGCCAGATTTTGTAGTGCAGGAATCAGTAGGAGTTCTGTTATCTATAGATTGAAAGTGTTGTCTAATTTTGGAAAAGGAGGCATTAGATATGAAACCGATTCTGCAGTAGAACTGTCCTTTCTACTCTGGGGTGCATACTGCAACAGCTTGATTTATTTATTTTTTAAGCAAAAGGAGCTGGCAAAGCTGAAGACATTAATTCCCTGTGTGGATGGCAGTCCCATTTGTACATACCTACCATTTCACTGATTAAGATAAAAAAATCTTCACTGAAGTTACTGATGAGTCAGAGGCTGCTGATTTACAAGTAATTGTAGGTTCCCCTGCCCATGGCAGAAGGAGTTGTGTCTCATCTTGACAAGTCAGAAGTAAACTCTTAATTGGCACAAGCTGTTCTAGCAGAGAAGGCTAAGCAGCTGACCTTGCTAAAGCAGACCCACGGTGATGTATATTCTTGGAATGGTGTTGTGCATTGTCTTTGCTGTAAACATGATATAAATGTGTTGCACTGCCTGTGTAATTACAATTTATGGGGAATTTTTAAATTCACATATCAAATCAAGGAAGCAGCAATCTGGACATTTGGGATGTTATCCCAAAGTAAGTACATCATGTCTATTAATATAGTAAAAACATAGGTTGATAACTTATGGCACTGGCAGAAACTGTCGTTAATAAGAATGCAAGTTAATTTAACAATTCCACTACCAAATCGTATAATATTATAACCACATATTTATAATAGCAAATTGTGACTTCCAAATTGTAATTAAAATGAATTGGTTTATAATTTTGAAGTGTCTTTTAAATGGAGCTGATATTTCATCTGTCCATTGGTTAGAAATATTTTACACAAAAATCTGTTCCTTGACAAATGCTGCTATTAAACTGGACTTTTACCAATAGAGCAGATTTTATTGAATCATTCCTGGACCTTTTCCTGTCCTTTTGGAAGCAGTGCGTAATCTTATTTCATAGCCACTATCAGTGGAGCAAAGGGAGGGTTTGGTTTAACCCTTGGTTTGATTTGGCAAGCTGCAGGTGCTCTACTTCAGCCTTATAGGTCATTATTCTGCTCCACTGGCTAGCCACTGCTGTAGGCTTTGGTCAGGAGTGATGGTGAGCAGCATCTCTGCAAAAACTCCCCTACCTGTGCAGGTCCAGACTTCATTGTAAAGCCTGAGGAAAGTGCAGATGATAGCAACCAGTGACGAATTTACTTGCTTTTGTGACTGTAAGGTAGCCTATTCCTTGTCTTTTAGGTTTCAGAGAGTTACAGATGTGCTCTGAGTGGTGATTGAGGACTTCATGTTGGACATTTGGCATGGTGAAACAACTTGATCTGTTAATGTGATGTAATTGCCATTTTAAGTATTTTATATTTTATGGACACTGCATGAAAATTTATCAGTTGATAAATGTAATTTTATTTTTATTAGGATTAAATTTACCCCTGGTTTGGAAGGCACTTCATATTTCAGTTCAATTTTATTCTGGGTGGGTCATTAATTTTATTTCCATTAAGTTGCACCTGAATATGATTTGGAAAAGGAACTTGAGTGTACTAGCTGTAGGAATTATTAATTGGTCTCTTCAGGGACCTTTTTAAGGGATAGCTGTAGCCCTTCCAGCAATAACTGAGCCATTGAAGTGATACAACGAATAAATTACGTAATATCAGACAGGAGGATTGTGTTTCTATAGATGCTGTACACTAATAGAAGTATCTGCTACATGGTCGGCCAGCTGTTCCCTAAAACTCAGACATATGACTTGCAATATGTCTTTCTTTGTAAAGTGAACTCTACAGCCATCTGTACTTACCAATCTAAAGTATACGTCTATTATAGTCACTCGCTCCATAGAGTATCTGAATGCCCAACAGTCAAAACCTTAGTTTTTCAGAGATGGACACGAACTAGTGCATTAGAAACTCTTGCTACTAACACATTAGGAAAATATTCCAAGTATTTCCAAGTCTTCTACAATCTGTGTTAGGAAATTCAGTCTGCAGTTGGCTGAAGCTGGTTTGTATCTATCTTCCCTGAAGGCACTAATTTGAGAAAGTTTCAACTCCAAGCTGTGAGGCTTCTCCAGTCTTTGCTGTTATCTGGAGGTTCCTGAGCTCTTTAAAAAGCAGCTAAGGATCTACAAGATAATATCTTAATCATAACAGTAGCACTGAATTTTACTCACATTTCAAAGCCTGTGATTTTGATGGCACCACTGATGTGAATATTGTTCAGCCTGAAGAAGTTGTGCAGATCTGGACCTTAATTCAATCTACATATAGAACATTATACCAAGAAAATCTGTCATCTTTCTGTGGGATTGAATCTGACAGCCCTGAGGTATCTTATTAATCATTTGCTGGCGAAAGACTGGTCATCAACATAGGAGCTTAGACTTGGGAAATCATATTTCAGCTGTTTGAATTTCAGCCTATATCATCCCTCCTTTGAAACCTGTTCATGGCAAGACCTGAAAGATGGGTGAGCTTTCAGAAGACTTGACAGTGATGTACTGCTTCTCCTTCTGCCACCGACCTGCTGGGAGATCCCGAGAGTCATTTACCCTATCAGCCACCCAGAGTTCTCATACCTGAAGCGAAAATATTTTTTCACCTCTGTAAACTTTGGATTTGAGACTAATAGATGTCAAGCCCTGAAGATTATTATTATTTTTAGGCTCAAAAGTGCACAGTAATTGCTACAGAATTGATCAGCTGTATCCTGTCCTGCCACCCGTCGAAGAGGAGGCTGCACCACCACGTAGCAAGGACAATAAGGCGTTCACCATGCTGGGAGCAAGAGGCAGAGGCTATGGCCACACCGTCACTGTGTGGTAAAGTGAGAAAGGATGCAGCCTGAGGGGCTGGACAAGAACCTGGGGTACAAAACATCACTATGTCATGTCTTATTTCTCCTCTGTCAATGATGATGCAGCTTCAGCAAAACCCTGACAAAGGAGTGTATATCAGCAGATATGGGAATTAACAGCCTGGAGGGGCTATCACTGTATGTACTAACAGTGTCGACATGGGTGCCAGTGCCACAGAACCTTAAGAGGCTCTTTCACAGCACTTGGAGGGGCATGGATCTCAGACAAGGGTGCCTGAGGCTCAATAGAAGCAAGGCCTAGCTTTTTAAGGGCTTTTATCACCTAAAAATGCAGACAGGTGCTGAATGAGCTTTCCAAACCACTGACCTCCCAGCAAGTGTCCTAAGCCGTGGAGCGCTCAACCTTATTTTGGAAAGGACAGATGCTTTCTGTGTGATTTTACTAAGCACTTCCTCACTGCTGACCTGAGGTGGGTGGTGGCCAGCAGGTCAGGAGGGAGGACACAGGGAGGGTAAGGCCAATTTTCTACTCATGTCTTTGCTCCTTGGCAGTCACTTCTTCATGAGATGCCCTCTGCAGCTGCACTGCCCCATGCAGGAGCCTGTCTCTCCTTGAAAGACCTAGTGGCTGGCAATGAGCCCATCTTCTGCCCTGAAACAGCCTGAAAGAAAGCCAGCTTGACTGGGGGAGACAACTGTCCAGAATCCTTGTTTCTCTTCATACCTGTCTTGCTGCAGTGGATCTGGGAGGTGATATTGGCTATGTGATGGAGGAGGAAAGCTCTGTGGGAAAACACATCTCCTGTCCTGAGCGAGTTCCAGGCTGGAAGGGACCCTTTACTTCTTTCACCGGTCCCTACTTTTGTCTGATGTCAAATGCCTCAGCGCCTGGTGCTGTAACCTGGCAAGTAAAGGTATCCCTTTTCCCAAGAAGCTTGAAGGAATCTCTGTATATTTGATTCATAGCAGCAAACCTCCTCCTGCCCATGTTGGAGTTGCCTGCACCTGTACTGAGCTCTGTGGGTCTCAGCAGACAGGGGGGCCACCACAGCAAACACCAAAACAAGAAGCTTCTCATTTTTTTTCAACCTTGTTCTGAGACTCAGCAAAGAAGCTGGAGCCTCGCACATCAGGGCAGCCAACCGGTTCCTTGCAGAAGCGGCCACAGGATAGGCACACCTGGGGCAGGCTGGTAGGGGATGGGCTGCAGTACCCTCTTGGTCTGCAAGGCTGATGGCAGCCTATTACAGGTGTTGAGTTCATACTTTAAAATGTGTTGGGAGTTCACTCTCCTCTGTGCATCATACTCATTTTTAGATCCTCTCTAGGAAATCTGTGCCAGCCAAAGCAGAATAAGGGAGGGATGTATATAGATATATGTATGTGTGCATGTGTCTGTGCTTGTTGAATACTGATGGAAATATGCTCATAGGCTTTCAGGTATCAGAGCACTGACATGGCAAAACAGACTTAGCATGAAGGTTCAGTGCTTTCAGGCCTCTTTTCTCCAGGATGTTCTTTTCACTGCTGTAATGTGACTAAGGTCCCACAGTTTGCTGGGGCAAGCAGATGATCCTCAGCACTGATTTTTCCCTGGTGAAGAGTAGTCCGTGTTCTCTGCAAGTGTTGCTCGCTGCTGGAGAGCCAGGCTGTGTGTTTGTGCAATGATGTGGATGGTACTGTGCTGGCACATCTCTCTGCTTCTCTGTGGTGCCTCTGTTCAAACGAACTGAGAATTACTGTCCCCAGGTCAGTGCTGTGCTGCTGTTGTTCTGCCATAGACCGTAGCCTTGTTGCTTTGTTTGCTTGAGTAGGGATGGGAAGGTCAGGGAAATACAGCTGGTTCTTGTAGAAATATAGATTAACTACTTGCAAACCTACCTATTTACCCTATTAGAGAATTGGGAAAGGAATAACAACAGTGCTGACATGCAGCCTTATGTTGCACATTTTATTCCTACATCTTGCAACCATTTGGGAAGCTAGGACTAATTTTCCATCCTGGAGAAGGAGAATCAGAGGCAGGAGATCTTTCCAAAATCACCCAACAAGAAATGGGGAGAGCTGAGGCTGGAACCCATGTCCTGAGAGGAATTTCTGTCCTCTACCGACCATGATGCTCTGCCAAAAGAGTGGTTAGAGCCTCTATGATAAAACTCAGAAGATTAAACTTAAGCTTGTGTATCTATTCAAGCATCCAAGTTAAAGCATCCTGGCTCTCGGAGTGCTCAGAACCTCTGGAAATCAGGTCACCTTCTAAAATAAATTCAGAGGTACTAATTTAACAGCAAATTTTCAGGTAGTTGTGACCTGTTTCTTAGAGGCACCAGATACCACTAATCTGATTGACGACTCCTGCGTTTTGGAAGGCAGGCCACCAAGTACTGCAGTGTTCACCTGAGTGACAGCTCTCACAGGGAGGCAGTGCTTCAGGCTGTCTGGGGGCATCACTAGGACTATCTGGGGGTATCCCTAGGACTATCTTGATGCGACCCAGCCTGGCGCTGCTCCAGGTTGCAGAGAGCAGGGAAATGTGGCAGTGCCCACGAGGCTCTCCTGAATGACAGTGTTGCTGTGAGTAAGAGGCTGCCTTGCAAGGCACAGGCTTCAGTTCTCATTTGCTTGGGACAGAAACCGATAGTGTGTGATTTAATTGGGCTAAAAACAATTCTGTCCTTTTTGCTGAGGGAGAATCAGAAGGCGAGGGAGAAATGGCATCTCATCGGGAGACTGCTGGTTAGAAAAACACGTGACAAAGTCAGATCAGAGGGCAGTGGCTGACGTGAGTGTCCATTGTAAAGATAAATGCCAGAGTGGAGTGTTAACACAGAAACCAGCTATGATGTAATCTCCTTAAAAGCCTTTTTTCCACAAGGCCTTTAAATGCTGCTGCTTCTCCAGACCATGCTTTAGAGAACACTTTCCCTCTGTGCTCTCCTCCCTGCTCTCCTCCAAAAGACCTTGGCAGCTGAAACCATGTTTTGCTCTTTTTTGTGGGGTTGTACCTCAGTTCTGGCAGGTCCCATCTGCTTTGCTGACAACCTAATAGGATTAAGGCTGGCAGATCTGGCCCTCAGCCTGCCAGTTGTTTGGAGCACAGACTTTCTCCCTCTACTGTTTTTGGTAGTCCTTTGACTGCTCTGCTGTCTGCATCTTCATCATCCTTCCATAAGCATGTAGGCCTCTGAACGGAAATACTAGTCTTCCTCCACAGCTATGCCAAAACTAGTACAAGTTATCCTACAGGTTTATTATCAGCCCTCCTGGGCACCTTATGGGATCCCACCTCGTTTCCGTCCATGGGTCTCAGCCCCACAGAGCTCCCAGGCACAGTGTCCCCGTGCTGGCTTGGGGCAGAGATCTGGCACTTTCCCAGGAAGTCACCAAGACAGTTTGCTACTTCCACTTCTGTAATGTATTTGAGGCCAAATCCAGTGTTTGCATCTGCTCCCAAGGACGAGGCAACACAATCCAGAGGGTAAGACTGGCCAGGAGTCAAAAGACATTTTGTTTCCTGGCTTTTTGACTGAGCTGCTGCAAGCCGCTTCCTCACTGTGTCCTTCACTTATGCCTGGGCGACCGATACTTTCATCTGGTATGATTTTTATTTCGTTCCTAATTCTATTTTCATTTTCTAAAGGACTCTCAAATCTGCCAGGGAAAAGCAGCTGCACAAGACCTACCAAGACAGCACAGCAACGTGGGGCTTTAGTGGAATCCACTGCAAAACCCAAACCTAAATGTGTGCAGGTTCAGTAACCTCTGAAGCTTAGATCTTAAGCACCACACTTAAAACTCCCCCACCCAGCTCCTCTCTTTTCCACTGGCTGTATCCAGGATCAGGTTTTTTCACTGGCGGTTCCCGTCCTATTTCTTGCAATGAGCTGTACACTCCTCTATCACCCATAACCTTCAGAAAACTCCTGCAGAACTGCCCCTTTCCTCCACCTCCTGCAAACTCCAGTCTCCAAAACTAAGCACAAAAACTGAGCATGTTTCTTGTTTCAGAAGCGGATTATTTTTAGAAAGGGGGAGAGAACTAAGGAGAGGGGAAAAGCGAGAGTGTAGAATAACAGCGTCTACAGTGTAAAAGCTGCAGGGGAGGGAATTTCTCCAGTACCATCCCACGCGTGTTTTTATTATAGCAGAAGTTCCCACTGCGTAGTGATTGCAGTATCCCCCTCAAAAATGTAGTAGAACATATGCATGGAGCAGCTGTATGATATAAACTTGTGTGCAACCTAATGTGATAAACAGAAGTATCATCTGCTACAGGAATAGCTGAATTCCACCAGTATTATTTAACCTAGCTGCTCCAGGGAGGCAGTGAATCAGGACAGGCTTTCTGCTGAGCACATCGCTATTGCCTGGTAGTGGCTGTTTACTGGACTAGCTCAAGGCACTCTAGAAATGGCCCTGAGTTTACAAGCAACAGGAAGGGCACAGATCTCTGAGGAAGTAAAAAAAATTAAAGAAAATTAACATATATTGGTTTTTTTCTTGATCAAAATTTGCTCCAAATTTAGGAGGTTCTTATTTTTTTTAAGCCAGTCTATTGCACGTTGTGTACAGTTACAGCCACCCTCCAGAGGTGAGGGTGGTGGGACAGGATATTGCTGGTCTAAAGCAGTTCTTTGGTCTTTCCTTGCTGGGTAACATCTTCCTCCTGCGCCTGTTTTCTGTGGCAAAATCTCAGGGAACAGGTGCAGCAGAGCAGCTTTCTGGGTCACTGCTCTTTGGGGACTGTGTGAATCCAAATCCTTTCTATCATGTTCGGATTTACGGGAGATGAACTTGCCCAAATGGACTTCATCTGTTATTTAAGCTGTCATCCATTCCTGATTTATATTCTGGCTGCATTGGCCCAGTCCCTCGAGTTAAGGATGGTCGTTAATAGATCTGGCTTTCTGTGCTGCCCATCCTGCACCCCATTTCCCTCACAATCTCCAAACAGGCAACAGTGTGTCCATCACTTTGAGCAGAACAGCCTTGGGAAGCCATGGTGCTGTGGGAATCTTGTATTTTATTATATTTGCTGGATTTAATCCAATTGACACTGCTTTAATCTTTGGAGCTCTGCTTTGGAGCTTGCTTTGTTTCAGCTTCTCAGAGGGTAGCAAGGCCAAAAGAGCAGCAGAGCTGGGGCCGCATTGTGAACATCCTGCCCAGCAGTTGCAGTGCCAAAGCACCCTCATGCCAGATGTTTAAACATCATAGAATCACAGAATGGTTTGGGTTGGAAGGGACCTTAAAGATCATCAAGTTCCAACCCCCCTGCCATGGGCAGGGACACCCTCCACTAGACCAGGTTGCTCAAAGGCTCATCCAGCCTGGCCTTGAACACCTCCAGGGATGGGGCATCCAGAGCTTCTCTGGGCAAATATGTGCAAGCGGATGGCAGTGCATGTGACACCGTCTTGCTGTAGCTGCCATCAGGGTGCCAGGACTGGGGCAGTCTGTGCCCAGAGCCCTCTGGCTAACAGCTGGATGGGTTTGGTTATGACCATGGCTCAACATGGGGCAAAGAAGTTGCCCCACTGCAGATGTGGCCAAATCCAGTTTATATTTCTTCAAGGTTTAATCGTGTGTACACACTCCTGGCAATGGTGCCTGGAGCCACCACCAGCTCATGTGGTCCACCTGCTTGGACTCCTCCTGTCTTGGATCCACGGTAGCTGAAATGTGGGGATGCCTCTACCTTCCCCTCCCTGAGTCTGCTTGCTGTTGTTGCTCTGCATTTGCTGTGCAGTCTGGAGGCATGGCAAAGCAGGATTATGGCCTCTTCCAGGCTTTTTCCGAGGCTACAGACAGCCAGTCAGGGAGCGGGGCTGACCCCAGGGCTCCTGTTGACACCTTTGGCATTTGATGTGATGTGCTCCCGCATCTCCCCTTCAGCAGTTCAAGCGTGGCTGGGTGTGCTGTCTGCAGGCAACAACTGTGAAGGAAGGTTGATGAGGTGATTTTTGGACCTGCCAGGGAGACAGCGAAGTGCATCCATTCAGATCTTATAGCTCCTGTATCTTCAGACTGAATCATTACAGACATATACAGAGATGCCCCAGATGTGAATGTTTGCCTTTACGTGTTCAGCCGATGTAAGGGATCTCAAGTGCAGCAAAGAAGGAGAAGAAAAAAAAGGAGTTGGTAGAGTTTCTCACATATTCTGTCACCAACGCTTAGTAATTAATCCTGAGGAGCCACTCAGAGTGCAAACATATTTAACAAAACTATTGGCAGCAGTTTCTTTTATACGGATGCATATGTATACCCGTTACATACATACATTAAATATATATGTCATAGATAGCCTTTCTACATATACGTGTTTATACACATACATATACATGTATATACGTAGATGAATGCATGTATATATATATATATATGTTATGTGTATATATATATACCCAAACACCACGGAGTTCCTCTCACAGCATGCAGAAACCTGACACAGTGAGATGTGCCTCTTCTTTTCTGTCAGTGGAAAAGGGAAATCCTTCCTTCTTTGTTGATGATCACCAGCCTGAGCGTTGCTTTCTGTGTGCAGCTGTGGTTGCAACGTAAACAGGGGCTGAGGTTTTCTTCTGGCCCTGTGCATTGGGGCAGGCGTGAGGCTGGGGCGAGTGGAGGAGCTGCTGCATGGCACACATGCATGCATGGCTTTCTGCCCCAGGAAGAGGCGTCAAGGCCCCCCGTCTCCTGGTCAGCCTCCTCTTCCCCATCCTCCCAGGAAATTTTCCCCTGAAATCCAAGAGTGTCAATGGATATGGTTCCAAGGGAACACATACTTTGCCTATTCCTGAAATACCTTTTAGAGTAACAGCTGAAGATCTATATTTGTATCAAGGTCTAGCAGTATCACATAGTCATTAGAAGGCTCTTTTGAAGGATTTTTTTTTTTCCCGTGCTGTCTGCCTCTCACTGTTAGCAGCCCTGGGTACACACAGCATGTTCTTACCACATGGATTATCCAGACACATCTGTAGCGGTTCCTACCTGACGAAATACAGCAAACAAAGAGGGGACACTTGAGCTGACACTAACTCACAGATCTCTCCACATCACCCTGGGTTTGGTAACAAAACCTGCACCCGGAGAGCCGACAGCCTCCAGGCCTCTGGGGACTGAGCTCCTGACCTTCAGCAAAATCTGGGGCAGTGCTTAGGAGCATTATCATGCAGATGCTGGGACAAGGTCCTCATCTGGCACCAGTCTCACAGCTGGGTGGACTTCTACTAGTTTCATAGAAATCACAAAATAGTTGGAGCTGGAAGGGATCTGTAAAGGTCATCTAGTGCAACCCCCCTGCAATGAGCAGGGACACCTAGTTTACATCACTTGAGCTCTTGGCCCTTTTCATTAGCTACCCAAGGATTCATTCTGACATACAATTAAATTAATCAATGAGATAATCAGCACTCACTTTGGGGTGAATTTAGACTGCTGGGGGGAGTGAGGGGCCTTGCATGAAAGTAGACAAGAGACCTCAGGCTTAGCACTGAAACCAACTTTCTCAAAAAAGATGCAGGCAAGTGATAGAGGCTGTCCTGGCATTTCATCTTTTACACAACACAATGCTTACAGAGTGAATGTCTGAGCCTTGGTGTCTCTCTGTGTAACTGTTCCTCTGTAGGGTTTCCCCTCCCAGAACCCAAGTTATTTCACATTAATCAGGGGATTCACGGAACTCTCCTGTTCCACAGGGGGTTGGATGAGACACCTTGCTGTGAAGAGACCCAAGTTGCAACAGATTCAAGATCTCTCTCCCTATTTAACTGGGGATGGAATGTCCTGGGAGTCTTTTCATGTGCCTTGACATTTGAAATCACATCTAAACCTTGCCACATTTTCTGGGCTTGTTCCTGCATCCCAGTATGATAATGGCTGTAGGAACTAGTGGCTTCTCTCTGTCTTGTAAATGGAGAAGCCAACATGCAAATTATGCAAACATATCAAAATAATAAGGTAAATAAGAGTGAAGATGAGACTAGAACCCCACACCCTGCCTTAGCCAGCAGATCAACAGGTCTCTGAAATACGTAACATACAAAGAGGTTGCTAGAAACGCATTGCCTGCATCTCCAATTCCTTTTAAGTTCCAACCAAGACTGATAACACTTGAGGCCCTTGGAGTATGAGCCTGCCTTCAAAATAAAATCCAATCTTGCTTCCTAGCATGCTAATTAAGAGTACATGGCTGATTCAGGAAGCCCTACAATAGCAAGAGGAGTGCTGCAGGCATAGAGATGGCAGGGTTTAGCCTGTTGTGAGTATACAATATTAAAAACGGGCAGATGTCTCATAAAGAGGATTATGCCAGCACTCTTGACCTTTCTGCAAGAACAGGAAAAAAGCAGGAGGAAAAACAATAATCAGTTTTTATTTATCTTGAAAGTGCTCTTCCTTTTTAGGCATGAAGATACTGTTGTAGAGAGCTGAGGGGGGGTCACTGTCACCCTTCCATGTCACATCAGCACACGCTTACCAGCTGCTTGGGACCAAGCCTGTGAGCGGATTGACACACTCAGACCTCGGCCAGAGACACCTCCCCTGGGACTGCACATGGGAGCATGGGTCACTGCCTCCCATAGCTGTTTTCCATCTCAGCCCTGTGTTTTGTTTTATTTTTGTTTGGTTTGCTTTGTTTTGCTGTGCTTTGCTTTGTTTGCCGATGGGTGAGAGCCAGGGGAAAATGGTGCCCTGATGCAGGCTCCCTGCCTCATCATCGCTACTGAGGGCTGTGCAGAGGCATCAGCTCAACCCAGCATAACCCCCATGATGGAGTACTTACTCTCTCCTAACAGACTTGCTGGTGTTACTTTCCAACATCCCAGCATTCCCATGTGAAGAGCAATTAGCCTACAACTCATACTGCAATGGAAAATAATAATCCTAATCAAAATAAATAACAGGAGTACTAAATTTCCAAAACTTTGGCTTTACAAAGTACAGCCATGACAACTAAAGATAACCTGTGGGTGTATCCAAGGATTCTGAGTCCTGTTCTGTATTCGGTCACAGGCAGTACAAGTATGTGTCCCTTTTATAACACACAGAAATCCATTTAATGCTTAATCCAGAACATTAAAGCAGCTTCATCACTGTTTTTTGGTTTTGGTTGCTTAGGACAATTTTGAGAATGGCCCACGCTGAGATTTGCTAAAAATTAGAGACTTCTTTGTGATTTTATGGAAACTTCCTTTCCAGTGATACAACCTCTATTTTTGTACCTTGGACATTGAGGGAAACCCTTTGTAGCTGAGATAATCTTTCCTGGTATGCACATTTGTGGCTAGACCCATGTGTGTACAGATACCTACTAACATTAGAACTGGACCCGTGTCTTTGTGCTGAGCCTTCAAAACAGATTTAGTCAAAGAAAGCAAGTGTGTCAGATTTTTGTGGTGCTTAAATAGTTTGAAGGATGTCTTTGCTCTAAAAGTACTTTTTAATGAATTTGTTTTCAATAAGTTGGATCCAGCCCCCCACTGTAGGTCTGAAGTCAGTCTGTTTATTCACTGTATTTCTTTAGGCCTGGTGCTGTTGGGAATAGTTGATTGTGTTGGCCCTCTAAGTGTAAACCTAACCAACATTTGTACTTCATAAATTTTAAAGCCAAGGGAAAAAAAGACATTGTGTTCATGTGGCCTTTTCAGAGACAGAGCATTTTCTTTATCTAATTCTTATGCTGAGTCCAGTCGCTTTAGCTGAATTTAGACTTCTTTTAGGAAAAATGAAAAATCTACCTTAAACTAAATTTTTCAGTGAAATACTCCACCAGAGCTGATAGACTGTTGTAATGGATAATTGCCCTTAATTATAGTAATTACCCTATTTCTAATCTAAATATGCTTAGTCTCCTCTTGTATTGGAGTACATTCCCAAGTAATTTACAAACTCTACCAGTATCCATCACCCTATTTTGGGGGGAAAGGGGAGGCCACTGTTAAAAAACACATTTCTCAGCAGTGACTTTCCACTTGTAGTTAGATCTTGAGATATACTAGTTCTCTGCCTTTTAACTCAATTTACGTGTGCCACACTTACCGCGTAGCTTTATAGTTTCATAGCCCTAACATCATGTGGGATTAAGTCAAATGCTGTACCAAAGTCTGAAGTTACCACACCAGCATTTGGTAAATACATCTGTTTACCAAACCAATAATCTCCTCAGAAAATATCTGGTTAGTTTGACATGGTATGTTTCCCAAACCTATGCTGTTTAGCATCAATTATTTATTTTAATACTTTATTAATTGAATGAGATCTTCATTGTTTTGGCAAGGTTTCTGTCAGGATGACAGACTGTGATGGCTTAGCTCACCCTGCTTATCTTCTTTAAAATGTCATCACTTCCCTACCACTTTCCACCCAACCGTATGTTCAACATGCAGAACAACACTTCAGGGCTTAGGAGAGAAAGTACATTTTCCTCCAGTTGTTTTACACTGTGAAAATCACTTTCTCTGTTCAGCTGATTTTGAGACCAGTGAAGAGCAGCCAGGAATGAGTCAAACTTGAAGGCAATCATGCTCTGAGCAGCTGAAGCCACTTGCATGAGACTGGCGCTGGATGCTGAGGGAGCAAACACCATGGCCGGCCTCTCCAGCCCTCAGCTCTCTGTAGCCCCATGATGACGATGAAGGAACCCCCTGTGCTTAGGGATGTCCTCCACTCCCCAAATACACCTCTCTGAATGACAGCAGTGCATGCTTTGTTATTTCTTTACATGACAAAGTAAAGGATTCTGAAAAAAGGATTCTGATTCCATTGTGAAAGGAAACAGAACAAAAGGTGAAGGGAACAGAGCTAGGTGGATTAAGGGTCACCTCCACATCAGCAATTCTTATTTTCCTGTCATTAATAACGGGATATAGGCTGTCAGGAATCATATTCAATATTCAGTCCCACATGTATCTGTGTGTTCTCCATGTAAAAATACTGTGATAAACCATCAAGGAGCATGTGCTCACAGGCATGTGACAAGCCTGGCTTTATACCCTGCCCCTGCCACTTGTCAGCTTCATGTGTTGTGCCGAGGAGCAACCCTGTCTCACCATCTAGGTTTGCTTTGCGAATAGTTTGGTTGATCCCACCTTGGATGAGAAACAAGGACAAGATAAGGATGGCCTTACTTGCCTCATTTTTTATGGTCTCATCTAATTTTACGTGGCATCTGGGGATGCATGTGTTGCTTCGGATTTCACTGCAAGCTTTTGTGTTTGTCAGGGCAACACCAGGAGGGTGGAGTTGGCCCTGAGGCTGCCTGCTTCTAAATGCATACATTTTGTCATCTTTGAAATACCCTCTGTTCTGAAATCTTAGAAAATATATTGAAATATTGAAAACTTTCAGATAATATTAAAAACATTTAAAGCATTTAGCTTTATCACGACACAATAAGTAGTTCATCACCCACTGAAAACTGACTTCTACAGCTGATATAGTGATAAAGTAGAAATTCAGTTGCTGATATAGTCTGGGAGTGGACACGTCAAAAGCCAGGAACCATTAGTTTTTCAAATCACTTAATTTTTCAGCTTGATTTTTCTCACCCATAGGGAAAAAAAAAAAAAACAAAAGCCCAAACACAAAACCCTCCACCCTCACAGTCAATATACGTACAATAAATTGAAGGCAGTATTTCCTAGACAAGTGTGATCAGGGTGATAGCATGTCTTGGATGCTGATGCGTATGAGAAAAAAAGGACCACTTACGTGGCACCAAATACTGAACTGCCTACCAATTATCAAGCTGCTGGCTTTATTATTTTGATTCCTTCTTATAGTTCCTTACCTAGTCTTTTTCTAAGGTGGTTCTGTAGATTTCTGTGGGTGAATGTTGCCAATTCTTCTATAGATCATGCAATTAGAAAAAAATAATATTTTCTCAGTAATTGTGTACTTCAGCATTTTACCTAAGGAGTGTTAACCCTAAGAGTACGTGTATGTCTTTTCCTAAGCAAACACAGGAGGCACAGGAGATGTCAGCTCACACTGAATGATGCGGGTGAGATGACATATTTTGACTTGTGCATCTATTTGTGATGTGTATAACAAGTTCAGAATTTAGGATATATCAGCTCAAATAATTGGACTCAAAAAAAACCCCCTTTTGCCATATTTAGCTCTCTCCCCCACTTAACTGAAAATGTAGATTTAGACAGTCCCATTGACTGATTAATTATTAAACTTTATTTAGGAAGACCCAAATTCTCATGGATTGTGTGGTTGTGTGCACTGTGTTAAGGGTCTCTTCCTCCTCTGAGTACACTGGTAGCGCTCATGCCATTGTCTGTTGCTCGCCATCCTTCAGGAAATAAGTGTTCCCTCAAAACATGGCCCTGAAGGAAAAGATTTGAAGTAAATGCCACCAGTATAACTCTTGTTGCAAAATATTGCTTGTTTTGAGTGGTACTTACACAGACAATTCTAAATCGAATAAGAAAAATGTAATAATAACTGCTTATATTTTCACGGGTTAACACTTTTTAATGTTGACATTTCTTAACTTGGACATACAATTCAAAGACAATGTAATGGGAAAGAAGCTTGTCAACGATAGTCCTCTAAAAGCACTTAATAAATGCAATAAAGTTTCTATTCTTTTAAAACAAGCTTCCCTTCCTTGCTCCAAGGTTACAATGATAGCAGCTGCAATACTGATTGGTAGGCACTGCTGCAACTCCCTGATAAACCTCCTCTAATGGAGTTTGAAAGCCTACCCTTATCAGTGTAACATCTCTCTCTAAAACTAAATCTGATGCAGCAGGAGATGGCAAATGCAGAAGGAGAAGTTTTCCATGGGTAGCAGAGTTGAGCCTTTCTCCTTCATGCTGAGCATGTGGCCAGAACTGCCACAGAGAACGTGGTCGTCTGGGGACCATGATGAGAAATATCTAGTACCAAACTATTTGATTGCTTGGAAGAAAAATGGGTCTTAAATGTGAAATATACTCTTTGCGCTTATCTGTGGCCCTGGCATAGTGCTATTGCATGGGTGACTGAAGCGTATCTGATTATACACTGCTTATTTGGGAGAACTCATGTATTTTTCCACACTCTTTTTACAGCTCCCAAGTCTACCTTTTGTCCCACTGAAGAGACCTGGTGGCCAGGCCTGGTTATTATCATTGCAGTATGCTGTGCCACATTAGTGTTCCTCTTTGTAGTTGTCATCATTTGCTACAAAGCCATAAAAAGGTAAGTCTCCAGATGCTTTTACTGTGCTTAGGGCAATGCAACCCCACAAAGGCTGGGCCAAGACTTGGTTGGCACTTTGTTTTGTTTAAAGGCATACTAAAGGCAAAATGTATCCTGTAGTCAACATATGTTTTCATTGGAAAGTCACTGTGTGTACCATAACCTGCCTGTGTAAAGGATGACGTTTAATGCACAATCACGGGCATGAGGAGGAGAAAACCTAGAAATGGGACAGTGCCACAATGTTCAGATTAATATGAACTCCTCAAAGTCAAATTGCTGGAGGTTGCTGGGGAATGTCATAGCTTTGCTCTGGCCAAGTGTCGAGGCAGAAACACCATCCTATCCAGTTCTGGTAGTATTCAAAATTTTTGGCCCAGGCCCACCACTAGTTGTAGCATTTCAGATTGATGCAAGCTCTTGTAGCCCAAACTCTAGGGTAATTTGTGTAGTTTTTAATTTGGAGACTCTACTTCTAATTTATTTGTGCTGCAAAATTATCAATTGCAAAATCAATTTCAAAACCTCTCTCTTTGAATTTAAAAGCCTATGTGAAACCTATGTACAACACAGTTTGTAGTAACCATTTCAGCTCCCCTACCGCTGTCTTTACAATAGATGTGCTTGCATAGGCCTCAGGTAGTTAGAAATTGTTGACTTTGGTTACCTCGGAAAATGGGAGTGGGAATAATTTCTTCACCTAAATAATATTTCATATTTTGAGCAGAAAATCCATAACTCTCATGAGTACTCCAGTGGCACCTGAATCACAGTTTGGATTAAATTATATTTATTCACCTTTAGGAATTTTTTGCAGGGAAAAAAAAAAGACAATAAAATACCTTTCATGAGCAATGTTATCTGCATGCAAAGCAACAGCAGAGTTTTGATGAGCCTCAGCAGGGATATCACAATGGTGGAGCACTGGACATGCTTTATGGTTGTCTGAAAAATATATGCAGGATTGGAAGGATAGTATATCCAAGAGCTTCGAAAAGGGAGAGTTCAAACAAGAAGACAGGAGTCTGTATCTAGTTTCTTATTAAATTTACATAAGTATGTTTGCTATTCTAGTTTAGCTAAAATGAATGCTTATTAGTTTTGAGGAACTGGAAGGCTTTCACTCTGTCTACTGAAACTTCTTAAAAGTCGTCTATGGAGGACTGAAATTGGAGTTGAATTGGATTGGTAACACAGTGCAGAATTTCTTATTTGTACTTCCTAAACTATCATTGCCTGTTCATAGGGGATTGGTTCAATTCCATATGGAAAGATGTGTTTGTTTCAAAAACAGCTATTGTATTTGTCTACCTAGTGCCAAACTGTGAATGATTTCTGCCAAGGCTGCAAAATATACCTACAGGAGCAGTAACTCTCCAGGGCAACTTGTGCCTAGCAAGGAATTGTTCTTCAAATTTGTTCTGATGCCGGTAGATGGGAGGTACAGAAAAGAAATTTAAACAGACAAATTTAGAGCTGCCTTGAAAAGGCTGTGGGAATTCACATAACAAAGTCTTATGCTTCATGTCGATGAAGAATAATACAGATACTTGATGAAGACACCCATTATTTGTCAACAGTGTGAATATCAATGTACAAGTCAGCTGCTTGAAGAGGCATTAGGCTCAGAGCAAAGTGAAAATTCCTCTTAGATCTTCTTATTGTTGACATTCACACTGCTGACAAATGCTAAGCTGGAAACTGCTCAGATGTGGGACAGACAGCTATAAAAGAAAAGCTTATTAATTATATTTTTACAGAGTAACTAGAGCATTTCTTTTCATCAATGAGTCCTTCCTAAAACAACTCTGTTAAAAGGATGCCCTAAAGTGTCTGGCAGCATTCCCTGCCAGTTCAGGTTTCTTGATCCTCTATAAAAGATATCTATTGATAAACGCTGGAAAATGAGATAAGACGCTTCACAAGAGCAGCATCTCTGCCTTCGACACAGAGTATTATCCCATATTGTTTAGCTGAATTGGCTTTAGCTAGTGCGAGAAATCCTTCACTCTAATTTTTGCTGGGAGGTAGAGGTGGATAGCGAATGAGTTAGGGGATTAATCTGTGTGATGCTGAAGCCAAGAGTCCCTCCAGTGTGTTCCCAGCCTCTGGCTCCATAACCGTGCTCTGCCCCATCCTTTCTCACACTCCATCCCACCAGCTCTCCTCTGCAGTCCAGCTCCCGGGACTTTGTTCCTGCACATCTCCTGGAATTGGGACCTCTGTCACTGCATCGCAAACAAATCTGTCTCCCACCTCCAAGGCAGTATGTTGTCTGCTTGCTTATAATATACCCATCGCCTTTAGATGTGGATGCCACCCACTCATCCTCCAGCTGCATCTAGGTTGGGTTGTGACCTTGATATGGCACAACCCTCTTCGTCCAAGGAAAGTCACATGCTGATTGCCTTGTAGAAATCAGAATCCAGCCTGAAGACCCTGCCTCTGCCTGCCATGACTCTTTCTTAGCTCTGGGTGAGGACAGCCTTGTGTCTCACCACTGGACAGCATCCTTTCCTTCTTGCACCATGTCAGGCATGTCTGCAGGTTTCAGAGGTGTCCCAGCCTGGACAGCTGTCATGTCACTGGTCACTGTGGGGGTGACCAGGAGAGTGGCAAAGTAGGCTGAGGACGAGATTGTTCACAGCGCCCATCACAAACTGACCCTTGAAGCCCTCTCCTGCTCAGCTTCCTCCCTCTGAAACAGATATCAAAGCATTTGCTTACACCTCAGGGATGTCACTGAGATTCATCACCTACTTTCTGATGAGCAGTGTAAATGTGAAAGTGGCAAGAATTATTATCCAAACATACACTTCCTAAAACCTTTCATGAGACTGTCACCCTCCAGCATTTTTAGACAGGATTTTTTTTACCATTTCGTCGGGCAGCAGGGGAGGGAGATCTATGTCTTTGCATTTGGAAATCCTCATTCTGATGACAGCCTGGGCTGCAACAAAAACTGGAAGTGCCACTAAACATGAAAACTGTCTTGGCAGCAGCAGATGGCTTATATTTTTTTTTCTTGCAACAGGAAAAACATTTAAAAATTATCACCAGCCTATCTGCTAAAAAAGAGGTAAACCAAAATAAAATTACCAAATACCTACTGAACATGAGTTCTGATCAGATGACAGTACCAGTTTTACCCATGGATAGATTTATTCTTTGTGTACATCTCTCTATATCCTGTGTATCCCATCTATAGTAGATCCTTTGTATCTACTATAGTAGGCATATATGGTGTGTGTATATATATATATGCATATATACATATATATATGTGGTGACAAATCCACAAGTATTACAGGAGAGTATTGCAAAAGCCTAACTGAAATAACTTGATTTCTCTGCTTGTTAGTCTTCCAAATGAAGAGGGGTTTACAGCCTGACCGTCAGTGCTATCTATATATTCTTTAGTCTAAAGCATATGGCTCAGCTTAATTAGCAGTGTAAGCACTGAAGAGATGATGAAGAGTGAAATAACAGCAGTCATCTGATTGTAGGGTGTAGCAAGAGTTAAATGTTTTAGCAGGAAAGTGCAGGCAGAGATTTATTTGCCCGGAACTTGGATCTGTTGCATTAATCCCTCACTTCCATAAGAATCAAATCTGAAATAGAAAGAAAAAGAAAAATCCTTTTGTGCTTAAGTTAAAATCTCATTTACGGGTTTCAAAGGGCCAGATCCAATCAAACTCTCTCATGTCTGCTTTTCTGTAGCAGAAAGAGAGGGAGTTACTGCTCTCAAGGTATCGTAACTCAACTGTATTTTTATTCAATCTGTATAAAAACTCTCTCCTGGAGTAGTTGGTTTTCCTTAAAGAAAAACTAAAACTTTGTCATCTCACCAATTTAGGCACTAAGGCTTTGTGATAAAATACAATGTAGTGAATGGCACTTCTTTGTATAAAATAACTACCAAGCCAGCATGCTGCTATTTCCATCCCTGCATCTCCCCTGGAAGTGCTCAGGTTCGCCCAGTATGAAATGGTCATAAGAAATGCTGAAGTCCATTCCAGGGGACGGATTTGACCTCTCTGGTCCATGAGAGAACTAATACCAAAATGTATCTATCAATCAGCTTTAATACTCTTAGCACAGCCGGACAGGTTAAACTCTTGGGAAAATACATATGGGGCAATTCTTTGAAGGCTCTTAAAGCAGCCTCTAAATTTCCTATGTGTGATGCTGGTGTCTGCAGTGTTGGGCACTGCATGGCCAGCACACTGGGTACAGATGTGTGCTGCTGCATAGATCAAGCACCAGAGGAGATCTCATGATATTGTTGGGCTGCAGCATGGTTACATGCATGGTGGTAACACACTCAGCGTGGCAGTGCGGAAACAGCTATTTTCTCTGGCCTTGGTGACAAAGGGATATTTCCTCTTTTAAAAAATGTGACTTTTCTCTTAATAAACTTTTCCATGGCACATTAGAAAAATTTTAAGGATTGGCACTTAGTGCTGGCAGCAATCACAGTCTGTGACATTTGCAGATTTCTAGGACAGGCTTAATCACTCCCTGGCCAGGGCTCAGACCCACTGTAAGCAGTGGGACTTTCCTGCTCATTTCGTGGATAAGGAAAGCAATCTCACAACCAGCTATTTCTGTAACACATGGCAAGTCTGAATGAGCAGATGAATAACTGGTTCAAAATCTGGAATATCTCCAGGTATTTCTCTACCACGTCTGTCTG
>NW_010122352.1:9808-46601 GCF_000699245.1 Pterocles gutturalis | reverse complement strand
CTGGAGTAAAAGCAGGAGGTCCAAGGACAATTTATAAACTAGCACAGGCTGGAGGAAGCTGGTTCATTTCAGTATTACATGGTTTGTGGATTGGATTTGGGCAAGTGCACTGAGAATGCCAGCAGCTCTAACAAATCTTCATCTGGTGTAAATCAGTGAGGCTTCAAAAAGAATCGGTGGAGCTCGATTCATTTTAATCAGCTCTGGAGGTGGCTGACTCTTAAGCTGTTTTTTAACGTCTCCAAGCACCTGAATAATAGTAAGACACTAAGACTGGAGGCAAGTGGGAAGTAAACACAGTAAAGAGGATTAATGAGAGTTGTTTGGTAAATAAGCAACTGAGATGGGGGGAAGAGGGACTTGCAGTATGTAATCCTATTTCTGCAGCTCACTGGTGTGTCAGTGCCTGTGAGAGGAGTAAGATATTTACATGAAAGGGAAAAATAAATCCCTGGCTCCCTGTATAAAATTAAGATACTGGAGCCATTTCTCAAACCTTGAAGGCGAAAGCAAAGCTGAGCATCCTGGTCTCCATACCAGCTGATGTGCCAGCTCTGCAGCCTGGCAGAAGGTGTTTCAGATGGTTTTACAACATGTAAAAAACCTGTGTTTAGTATCTCCAGAACATCCATATGGTCTGAGATGACCCATGAGCAGCCCATTGGGCATAGGGATGTGACCCGTTGACTCTGCTGGATTTTAGATAGGATGGATGCCTCTGCTCTCAGATGCACCATGGGGTTTGCTGACAAAGAGCCCTCTGGCTAAGTCAGCAGATAAAGCAGGCTGATGATAGCAAAGTTTTGCATGATATCTTTTACTCAGTATTCTGTATTCTGACTTAGTCAAGCCACAGTTTTATATGTGTCCCTTAGCCTGAGAGAAAGGTACCATAAATGCCTACGTATGCACTTCCTTAAATAGGCGCTGAGTTCACCTTCAAATAATAATTAAATGGAAGAAAACATTGTCCTGAAATAAAATGACAGGTCATATTTAAACTGTCTTAAAATTCATTGCTCAGGTATTTTCTAGGGTACTCAGCATTAGTGTATGATTTATGGACCCTGTATACTGCAAGGTCTACTTTCAGCAGTGGGAGCAAGGTTCAGAAAGTTGGTTTTGCTTAACAAGATGAGGCAGATGCTTGCAAGGGGATAACACAGACACTTGTTTAAGGAGGGTAGAAAGTGGGAGTGGGGGCTGTGCTGAGCCCCAGAAGATAAAGAAGACAAAGTGAGATAGTTGGTGGAAACACTGGGTTAAAAAGTACTCTTTGAGTGGGGGTCACTGAAAGGGAAGAAGAAGGTCTGTGGGGGCAGATCTGTGCGTCTGATGCAATTCCCTGGTGTTAGACCAGCTCAGCTCTGTAAAAGAGGTCAGCCCCTAAGGAGTGTTATTCCGAGGGGAATATGGTCTTCATCAGGAAAATCTGTGAACATCACTGAGAACAACTGAAAGAAAGACAAAACTTCAAAATTTTGGAAAAGCAAGGAAAAGACAGTCACACTCCAACTGGGTTATCTTTTCCACTAGCTTAATATTGATGCTTATCATCAACAGGTTCATCATCTACCATTGAGCACCACTGTCCAGGTCTTCTGCCACCTCTAACCGAAGCCCAGCGTCCCCATATGTTGCTTAGCCTTTACGCCTATTCATCTCCTAGTGGTGAATTTACTCCCATTCTTGGAATGAGGTTGCAAATGATCTACTAATGACAATTTGAATACCCCAGGAAGCCAGTCTTTCTGCAGGAGATCCCATTTTTTTTAACCACCAAGAGTGGTTAATGAGTTCATAGAATATCCAAGTGGTTGAGGTCAGAAGGGACAGACAGCTTGAGATCACCTAGTCCAAACTCCTATTCTAACAGAGTCAGCTACAGCAGGTTGCCCAGGACTGTGTCCAGCTGGGTTTTTAATATCTACACAGATGGAGAGTCCACAACTTCTCTGAGTTCTTGTTGGTTTTCTTGTGTTCTTTGAAAGCTATCACTATCAAACTAAGTGTAGCCCTGCTTGATGAAAACTGAGTCTAGTACAAGGAAAATCAGTTGTTCTTCTGAACAGTATTGAAGCCGGTGCTGGTTGTGCAACACTTTCCAGGGCAGTATATATGAGACAAGCTGCTGAATGGCTTTAAAACTTGACTCAAGCCCACTGGAGATGCCAGAGCTCTACTGTATTCATTCTGTTGATTCAGTGGCATCATTGGGGATTTTGGTTGGGGGCTAGCAGTTAGTGTTTTTGTTTGTTAGGATGTTTTTTGAGTGCATCGAGACAAGGAAGGGTTGGCATCATTTTTTTACGTAGAATAGCAAAAGTATTGCTACTACTTGTTAGCAGGCTCATTTGACAGATTAAGGACTGATGAATAAAGTGGATAAAATAGCCTTTCATTCATAGAGAGCGCTGAGCCAAGCTGCATGGGCAATGCTGTGCAGGAAAGTTTGCTTTGCTGTTGCCTGCGCAGTATGTGTTCACCGGATAAGCAGGAGGCTCTGCTCCTCAGTTCTGTGAGTCTAGGATTTTTATAAGCACTATATGTTTGCATAACTATTATTGGGCAGGATTTCTCTGTCTCTTTTTAAGTTATACCAAAGTCACATTCTACTAGGGAAAAAGTTTGCTGTCATGAATGGATAGAATGCCCCACTATTACTCATAACAGGGCACACTACAAGCCTACAGGAGGCGTTAGCCTTTAATGTAAAACAAATGCCCCAAATGTTTCACAGAATACTCTCCAATAAATTATTTTTCAATGTTCACTCCTAATTTGTGATGTAGTGACAAAGATGCTGACAGAAATCCGTAGAGCATTGTGATCTATCCTGTGATCAATTACTTTTCACGGTTACCAGAAACGAAATTGCCGTATTTCTGTTGTCTGCTGCAGGTGAGGGTACCACATCAAATGGGCAGAAGTCTTGCAATAGATCTAAGTACTGTACAGTTACGGCCTCAGTGCAGCTCTGTAATAGCCATGGGTGGATTTTACTGGCTCACGCCAGAGTATAATGCTCATGGTGGTCTAATTGTATTGGTTGAAATATTCCTGTTTAACCACAGTGCAATTAGCAGATACAAGTGGATATTAGAGCTTTGAAACCAATAGGAGAGTTGCCAGTTTCAGCAATTTTACTATGGATTTTTTATTACATTTTTCTCCTGAAGCCATAACTTCTGAAGTAATCCAAATAAATATGAGACTGGGGGTAAAAATGGTGTTTCAGCTGCCTCATCTGTTCTCTTTACCTACTCGTCTAAAAGCTGACTTTAAACTGAAGACTCTTACATATTCAAAACCCCACAAGGCAAAGACATAAACTTTTCTTAGAAATTCATTTGATTGTTAAGCCAATCCTAGTTTTTACAAACTAACATGAGGGCACTTGTGGCTGACTGAGCTGGTGAAAATCCACATCTGTGGCTGAGATGTACCCTGTGCAGGGACATTTGAATAAAGGTATTGGCTTTGTTATATTGGATATCTGAGCTGAGGACTGAGTTTCTTACAGCCTGCAAGAACCCAGCAGCAGCACCCTGGGGTGCTTCAGACAGTGTTTTCTGTGACTCAGAGGAAATTGTACCCATGGTAGGGGGGTGGGAGTGTGGATCCATTACTCCAGCTCTGTATCACCCAGAAATTCCCTCTACACAACGAGAATCACATAGGAACCTGCTGGGTGCCTTTATTGCCCCCTTTTACTTTCCACAAAGAATCTGCAGCACGTCTGGAGTAACATCAGTAAATCTTGGTTTCTCAGCTGAACAACTGCAGCTCCCAGTGGGCTCAGTTCACACGGTGGATTTGCAGGAGCTCTAAAACCCCAAAAATTAGAACAAGAAAGCTAGAAAAATGTGGGAATGCCCCAGTGGTTCCCACACGTTCCCTGTCCCGCCTCAGGGAGGCTCTACATGAACTCACTTGGCTCTACCTTGAGGTGACAAGCCAACCTGACCATGGAGCAGCTAAGCACCAGTCAGTCCCTACCCATCACATGCGTCCAGCCACCTTCAAGATGCCTGGGACTATTCAGCACGCCTCTTAGCCCTGTGTGCATGTCCCATTCCCCCCTGCCCTCCCAGTCTCTGCGCTTTCTTGCTTTCTCCAGAGCTTTGTTTCCTGAGTCAGCCGCATGTTATGTAACCCCAGATTTGACCGTGCAAAAGATATCCCCTTCCTGCCTGACCTTTCAGCACCCTTCTGGCCAGCAATCTTGGCTTGGTACCATCCTTGGCTCCTCTTGGCTTCTGCTGGCTTTGATTTTGATGCCTGGTTCTAACCTGGATTTATGTGTGCAGAGCCCCTGGGTAAAGGTAGAGCTCAGGGAACAGCAGGAGCTGCACTCAGACACACTTCCTCCTGTGCAGGGAATCTCAGCCAGAGGTAATGAGGCATCTGAGCACATCAGTGTTATTTCATACTGTAATTTATGTGCATTAGTTTCACGCCTTTGTCTAAATAGTCACAACTTGGTGTGCAGACACGACCCCAGCTTTTCCATGCCCTAGCTGAGAGCAGGTGTTGATAAAGGAAGGCTCAGCTGGTTTTGGGGATCCCCGCTGCTTTGAAGGGAGGTCACATCACACATACCCCCACCTTGCTCTGCTGTTTGCTGTCATGCCACCACACTGCCTGAGGTGCAAAGGGCAGGGACAGGGTCCCTCAGCGCAGAGCTGTGACACTCCTCAGGTGCACAACAATCACTTGCAGCCACCCTTGAGCCTCTTGCAGCTGTGCTGCCACCACTTGTGTGGCTGCATGGTCTGATTTCTGCTACCTCTGTCCTTCCTTCTCTGCACCCCTCATACTTACTGATAAATAGTTATAATGTTCCAGGGTTGCTAAGCAGCGCGCAGCTCCCTGCTCGGGAGATCCTTGCCAGTAGGTCCATGTGGGCTGAGCCGGGGGTGGGAGAAGATGGCATCTGCTGGGGTGGTCCTGCTCCGCTGCACGCTTACCTCTCTCTGACTCTGGTGCCCCTTCCGTCGGCAGGCACATGGCCACCTCCTCCAATATGGCTGGGCTGGAGAAAGATGCTCCTGGTTTGTCTGCTTCGGAGAGTTGTTGTCTAAATAGCCACGTCAGAGGGCATTTGTGGAGATCAGCTATCCTAATGGCATCACAGCATCCATTCCCCAAGCTAATACCAGGTGATGGAGTGAAGCACTAACAGAGGGCTTGATACAAAGGGTTAAGAGTGGGAAAATAGAGTCATTCATCATTCTGGCCTTTGAAAAGAGGCCATGCAAAGAGGTCCCAGGTGGAAAAATGGTGCCTTCTTTGGTGTCTGCTTTTTGAGGCAGTAGCATGAAATCTTATGAAAGATGCTAATATTCCCAAGCAGCAGGAACTGCAAGCTAACCTGGTTCTTCCCGTCAGCTGCTCTGAGCCCTGAGAAGCCAGTTGGAGACTGGCTGAACTCAAATCCTTCCTCAGAAATTGTCCACTGTTGCAGTTGTCTAAAGCCACTAAGCTCCCAAACTGCACAAAACCAAATCTTTCTGTAGACATCAAGGTATGCAGGACTTGCTGGTTGCTCTGCCTCTGTACAGGCCTGCCCTGCTGCACACCTGGAGCATGGGAAGGCTGGGACCACCCTGTGGTCCCCTTTACAATGGGTTTGCATTTATGCTGCAAAGAGCAGGGTCTGGCTCTGCAGACCCTTCTGTGTGAGTGGAGAAAGTGGAAATCAGTGGTCTTAGTCTAGTTGGTGGCAGAGACAGATTGCCTCAAATGCAAAGTGTTCCAGATAGTTGCAAAGATCAGTCCATTTTACAAGTTTTCGTTTTCTTCTCAGCCCCTTGCATTTATTTGTGTTGCAGACACTCTTCTATTAAAGACATTTCTATTACGGAAAATCTGCAGAGAACTTTGGTTCATCTACACAGAAATTAACCGTTACTATTTAAACAGCTCTGTGAAATTCTATTTAAATGATTCTGTGAAATAGCAGTAGCTTTGTTCTTCTGTATGGATCAAATCCATCATTCAGGTTATTGCCTACGTTTGCAAGGGATCAAATAACAAGGTAGTTATCTACATTCAGCCAAAAATCTGGCCACAATGTAACATAAAAACAAAACTTTGTTTTGGGGATGGAAAAGTCCAGTGCCTCCAATGGCAATATCTACAGTCACTCAGATGGTGAGAGATATACTGTCCTTCAGAGATGGCAAGAGAGCAGTGAAGAGCAGCCCTTGCTCATCTCCTCTCTCTGCCCCTTATTATTCCAACCCCAATGTTTTTCCAGTACTGATGCCCACCCTGACCTGGAGCATGGGGCACCAACAGCCAGCCATTTTGCAGCCGTGGTAGGGGGTTTCTGCACCTTTCCCTCCTCCACTTCCCCCTCCAGTATAGGTATCTTTTTGTAAGGACAACTTCTACTTGGGAGCCCAGCTGAGTAATAGTTTATGAAAGTCTTTTACTGGCCTCACTGCAGCTGAGCAGAAGCAGTTAGGTAGTTGTCACATCTTGTTCAATGTACATGTTTAGATATGTCTGTATAAAAAAAGCAAGGTATTGATCAGGCTTGGTATGGCTGGGCACTTGAGAAGCATGTTTCTCCAGATTTCCTTAATTATGTTTGTTAAACACTCTATGTTGTTCAGTCTGTTCTAGAGAGACTGGAGAACTGCATAGGAATAAGTGAAAGGTCTCAGTTTTGGCTTCCGCTGGGGTTTTTATATTACAGAGTGGCAGATAAGCAGAGGAGTGTTTGCTGCCTTCTTGCTAGCACCTGTGAGAACATGCATGTCTCAGTTTTGTATGGGTCACAGAGCTCTGAGATGTGTGCAGAAATAAAGGACCAAACCTGCACGCGCATTCAGCTTGTGGGTGCAAAAGCCCAGAGAGTATGCACAATCCACTTTGGGGGCAGCCTTAAATTTTTGTCCAGCATTGCATGAACTCCATGACTTTGATTTTTATGAGACACCAGCATTATGGAGCTACTGCAGTAATGCATCCCGTCTGCACTAGTCTGAAGGATATTCACAGGAGGGCTCCAGGAAATTTTGCTCTCTTCCCCTTTCTGATCTGCATGAAATTTGGGGGGGGGGGGGGGGGGGGGGGGGGAAAAAAAAGGCAAAACAAAACGAAAAAAACCCAACAAAGCAGGAGAGTGTACTGTCTTCATTATTAGCAGATAACAGATCCTGCCTAATGCAG
Organism: Pterocles gutturalis; assembly: GCF_000699245.1. NCBI lineage: Eukaryota > Metazoa > Chordata > Aves > Pterocliformes > Pteroclidae > Pterocles > Pterocles gutturalis. The sequence continues at coordinate 39,419 of NW_010122352.1, read as the reverse complement.
TAGAGTTACCTGTAATCCCAGTTATCTGGGCACAGCATATATATCGACAGTCCCAGGCTGTTTCTGCATTGCTTGGCAGAGCATGGTGCGCCATGAACTGAGCTCCATGCGTGTACCTTGGCTACCTGCACTGCTCTGTGGCAGAACAGAACTCTGAGGAGCAGGAGCACACCCAGCTCATCCCCAAAGGGCCCTGCCAGTGCGTAGCACACTGCCAGGCATTGCCATGGCCATCCTCCAGACATGTTTTGTCTTTGTTCAAAGCAGGATGCCTTCATTCCATGCATTTAGTGTCTTTTTTTTTTTTTTTTTTTTTTTCCCATTTAATGGCTTTTTGCCAGGCTGGAAGGCTGGCGACATGAGCTCATTTTTTTATGTTAGGCCCATTCATTTTTTCCCTTTTGTTATCAAAGCATATCAATGATGTATTCTGCACTGAGAACACCCAATGGATAACATAAGCTGTAATGTCCCTCCAGTCAATAAAACCTTTTAAAGATCATTATAGGGAATGCGAAGTATGGGTTGTAACGTGAGGGGTCACTGAAAATACTTTAATAGTTAATAGTCCTGTATCGTAATTATAAAGCTGCTTCTCTTCCTTAAGATTGGTTTTGTGTAGGAGCATAATTCTGAAGTTAGCTTAACTGAAGACCTAGTAGGAAATTGCATCACCTTCATCCCCTAGGGACAGATCTTCCTTTGTAACATCAGAACAAATCCTCCTCAAGTCCACCAAAGTCTGTGAAATTACTCTGACTTCACAGTACAGAAAATAAATGAAGACTAATCTCCACTGCTTAAATTTCATGTGTGGCTCAGCAATCTACTGCAATTACTTACAGCCTGAACAGGCCAAATTCTCCCTTCAGACATACCCAGAGCGACTTCAGCAGGCTGGGATAGATGCACTTCTGCAGAAAGAGGTCTGCCCACCACATTTTGCAGCCCGAGCACCTCTAAGTGCTGATGAATGGCTGCAGAGGGGATCAGTATGGATTTTTTTTTCCCTGAGAGAAGCACTCAGCAAAGACTAGATCTTCAATCCTTGCACAGTGAGGGAAATTTGACTGTTACAGGGGATCATGAACCACCCCGAAACAGCAATCACCCGCAGGCCTGCAGGGCTTGCTTAGGTATACTCCAGAAACTGGTCAGTTAAAAATGGCTGTGAGGGAGAGCTGAACTAGCTGTGAATTACAGGCTTGAAAATGCTCACATGAACAGCCAGAAAAGAATAAACTCTCCTTAGGAGATGGTGTCTTGGGGTTAGATCAAAGCCTATTGCTGCAACATGACTTGCAGTGCTGTGAAAGAGACTTTCTCCTTTTGTATAACGGTCCTATAGCGCTGTGCACTTGTACAGATCTTCTCGCCTTGTCCATACATGAGAGACAGACAGAAAAGGTCTGATGATGTTAAACATGCTTACTTTCTCTTGTAAATCTTATCAGCTGACCACTAGTTTCGCTTGGCTAAGACTGAAATACTGAAAGGTCTCTCGGGAAAAAATGGCCTTTTCTGATTCCCAAAAGACATCTCTTTTGTTTTCATAAAGAGGAAAGGGGCAAAGCAGCTCGAGGAAGGAGACCTCCATCAAATGTCCAAAACTGAAAGTAATGCAGTATACATAGTCCTTCCAAACAGTGCAGATAATGTAATCCAGGTTACCTATAAGACTTTCTAGTTTGGAAATCAAAAACATCACATATTTGGATAGTAAGTAATAAACTTTGCAGCAAAACAGTTTGTTTATCTTTTAGATGCTGGACTATATAACTTACCAGACCAAAGACAGAAACACAGGGAACACATGTAAACACCTTGGGAGACTGAGAGTATTGAACACTGGTCCTCAATAAACATTGAGCAGTAGTGAGTGCATTGCTGAAACTTGTCCAGATGGAGCTGCTTTTTATTATAACTATAAAACATTTGCTTTGTATGTGGGAGGTAGTTGAGCCAGTAACTTCTTCCTATGAGTAAGGAATAGTATGCTGCTTGGTTTTCTGGACAGATACATGGTCCACATATGCCTGTTAACTAATTTAATAGCGAAGAACTGAGGTTTCAGAGAATTTAAACATTAGGGTTTCTTCCTTGATTTCTGTCTTTACATTGTCAAATTAAAAATATCCAGATTGAATTTTTCTGGTCCCCCCGAGACAGTCAAGGGGAAAGTCAGAATGTGACTCTCTTTCCATGACTTTGAAAACTATCTCTAGAGAAGTGTCCTTCTTTAACATGAGCCCCATATGTCTGGGCCATAGCACCAGGCTGGCCAGCCCAGATTAGTCATTGGGCAAGGCTCGTGGTGGGCAACTGCACACAAATTTGATGGCTGTGTCCCAGAAAGCAACTGTTGTCAGCGCACTGAACTCCCCTAGCAGGGGTCCTGTTCACAAACCAGTCTTAAAAAGCAAGATCACTTCTCCCACCAGTTGCAGTTGCCAGGACTGATTCACCTCTGATGGCTGGTGGGCAGCATGAATCAAATGGCTGTTTGATGAATGCCCACAGTACTGAGAGGTAAATAGCCTCCATTCATGTTCTTCTTGTTCTTATAAACATTCAGGTTATTGGGAGAGAAGGTCCAGTAACTGAGTAATATTACAAAATTTATTCTTCCGTTCCTATCCTATATCTGCTAAATAAGGGTGGCTTTGAAGTGTGACTGTAGCCCACACATCATCTTGTCTGGGCTTCCAGCAGTGAAGTCTAGCCAAGAGCTCTAAACATAGCTGCCACAGCTACTGCTAACATCCTAGCCCAGGAGGTGAAGCTGAATGAAAATATGCCTGCCAGGTATTTACCCTGTTTCATGGACAACTTTTGACACCCAGGAAGATGCTGCTGCTGTTGGATCTCTACTGGTATATACGTAGCTTGGATATTTCTGCTGTGGGCTGGGGGCACATCAGGAGAGACCAATCCTATGAAGCAAATGGGTGTGCCATATGAGACCCAGTTTCATTGAAAGTCATTAATTTTTATGTGTTGATAGCTAATGAAATATTCATCGGTATGGAGAAGAGCTTTGAAGTCGTTGCACTTACAAATTATATATTTTCAGCTCTCTGATTTGCCTCTTCCCTTCTGCTGCTTTGCCCCAGGGACCGGCAGGCACACGCACGAACCGGTGCCTGCCACCCCCGCCAGCGCAGGAGGGGCGGGCGAGCCACGGTGATGCTTGCCAGTAGAGCAGCTTGCTGGCTGCTTGTCTGTCCCCATAGCACAGCCCAGTGCTGGGACATGCAAAGCGAGGCTGCCCAGAGAGCTCAGTAGCAGCTTGGTTCATGGTCACAGTCACTTGGAGGTGAAACTGCTTTGAGAGGACAAACATGTTCTGTACATGTTAGTGAAAAAGCATGTTCACGAGGGGAACTGAAAACACTAAAGGATTTTTGGCACAAGTACCTTGTACATTGGCACAGGTATGAGTGTACAAAGGCAGTAGAGAGAGGACTGGTAGCTTTCACTGCCAGTAAAATCTCTTTTTTCACTGTGTTTTTGCAGGTGCCTTTTAAGCACCATTTACAATGTTGTACCACTGCTCAGGACAGTGGAGTTGCACTGTGCTCTTCTGAGAGCTGGGCATCTCCTCCAACAGTGCACTGGCAGGGAGGGAGGAGTGGCCTTTCAGCCTCTAACTGCATTTCAGAAGAAAAATGACACTCTATGCCCCTTTTGTAAGAAACAGGATAGGTGTTGCCCTCAGAGGATAATCCAGGGCAGCAAATCGCAAGCGGAGGCAGACTTCTTCTGGCAGTGTTGAGTCAAGTGTGGGACCCACGGAAGGAGGGAAATTTAAGATCTTTTCCTTTCTCTGCCGCCAGCCCAAGGTCACTCCCTCCTAGCTTGGCTGGGTTTCCTCGGGGCCCAGCCTTCCCAGATGCTGGCCGTGGTGCACTGGCACTCAACAGAAACATTGCTATGGAGGCAGGCAGTAGGAAACAGGTTTGCAATACTCAGGCTTGTCTTATTAAATCAGTTTTTATTCTTAACTCTCATCCCTTCCAAGCACAAAGCCCCTTGAAGAGTATGAGCATGTGGATTACGTTGTGTCTTTTAAATTCTGTTGCAGTTTATTCTCCTGGACAAAACTTCTATTCCCATTTCTAGGTGATCTTATTCTCCTCAACGCTTCAATAAGCCTATAAGTAATGAGGCATAATAAAGTCCTGATTGAATGAATAGTTTGCTCAGCTTTTGCTTGATTTTGTCTGAAACATCATATATAGAGATTTTCTTAACTGTGTACATGTGAGACATGAGGTGAAACCCTCCCCTAGTACTCTACCACACAACTGCCTGGCAGACAGTAGGTCTATGCCAAATTTACACCAGTAGCCAAAGCTGGCAGGGGAGGTCTTGTCAAATATATCAACTGAGTTTTGTGGCTAGACATGATCAAGGGCCAAAAACTATGTGTCCTCTAAGAAATTTTCTAAAGACAACATACAAATTGTGTTTGAATGTGCATTGTTACGTTGACCTTTACACAGGACTCTGCAGAGAACTGGTACAAGCCAATATGACAAGCCAATATAAATTTAGTTGATAAATAAGATTTATAATGTGATCAGAACCTCATATGAAATTGAAGCTTGATGTGTAAAATATACTGCTGAGTGGCTGTTTGATCCTTTCTTGATTTTAGGACTCATGAAAATTAATGCATGCATGGTGGAGAGGTCATTATGGACTCTGATGCATCATTTCAGGCGTGTACTAAGCTGTACAGAGTTGCATGTACCTTTCATTTGCAGATATTTGGCATGAAGAGTGCACCAATTTATTTGCTAAACATCAAAACACAATGTGTAGCAAATCTTACTATAAAGCAATCCAAACCACTTGTTAGCGAACTGCCCGTTTTGCCTGCCACCAAGTGAGTATATCACAGATATGAACAGTTTCCTCCTCATTCCCTCACTAATTTGAAACATTGCTTTTACCAATGAAGAGCAACCCTGGAATGGAAATGCATAAATGCAGGGCCATAGCACTTCAGCTGAAAGAGGGCTTGGAGTATTACACATAGGAAGATCATGCATAACCTAGCTTATCAGGCAGAAAATAGGATAAAAGGGCTTCGCTTGGTGTGTGAGAGAAAAACTTACATGCTGGGATCCCAACAGTGGATGAAATTTGAGGTAAAAAGAAGCTAGTGACTCACAGAGCTAGCAGCACAAAAAAGAGATAGTGCCCTAATGCAAAAGAGTGGTTTAAAAATCACTACAGACCTAAATGACTTTGCATATCTAAATACACGTCAATTTTAATCCCTGTGACAAGTGCATACGAGTCTGTCAAACCAGTAATTTAAATGGTGTAACTGAGGCAAGTTTGACCCCAAATCCAAGTCTGACATGCATGTGGAAACAAATCAAGTGAAGGAGCTGAAAAGAGCACTCTCCAAGCCTGAACTTGTGTGTCTGCCAAAAATAAATAAATAAATGCCTCAAATAGCCATTTCATTGAGACCCAAGAAAGTAGTTGCTGTGTTTTGCTAGCACTAACCCTGGGCAGTTGATAAGGCAGAAGCAGAACTCTGATAAAAATCTCCATTCCACTATTTGCAGGCTCTGAAAAAGTGCACTTCCAATGCATGCTGGTGCCAGTGGTGTAATATTACTGCCAACCTCGCCAGCAGTGTCTCCAGAGAGGTCTCACCATCAGAGGAGAGCCTCCAAACCTGCTGGATCTGTGCTGTGAGACCAGCCTGGGGAGAGGAAGGAGCAAGTGGCTGCCCTTGGGGAAGAGAAACTGAAGCAGAAAGGGAGAGGAAAGGAAAAGGAGTTTCAGGAGGACTGAAGAAGTCAGTCTTGAACTCACGTCTAGAAAAAATAAAAATGTAGATAAAAATTAGAGGAAGACATTTTATAAAGTTAAGAAAGAAGAGGAAGGATAGACAGAAATAAAATTTAACTGGAGAGGTGCAGAAACACGCAGGAGACCAAAAGAAAGAAAGGGTAAAGAGGAGACAAACAGCAAGCAGAAGTGACCAAAATGTCTTCATTTTTTCACCATTCATAGAGCTGATTGTCAGGATTGGAACTTGAGGGAGGAGAGGGGAAAAAAAAAAAAAAAAAGAATTTTTGAAAGCAGCAGAGAATTTTAAAGCCAGGCACCATTTTTCCTGCCCAGGAAAAAATTAAAACTATTGCCATAAGATTCTCCATTCCTCTTGTCAGGGATGTGGCAGGGTGGATGGGTGCTTTACAATGTAATGAAAGACAGACCTGCAGGAGTTTGTGTCAGATACAGATAGGCACAGCATGTTAATGGCTGGAAAAGGGTTCAACAAAGCTCTTAGTCTCCCTTTCCCTTGCATTTCCATTCTCTAACAGCTGGAATCACAGCTAATATTAACAAGCCTTAACTCTTAGCAGCTGAAGAGCAGCGTTAAGATATCACAATCAGAAATATTTTCTTTGAGATTATAAGCGAAACAAATTTATCTTCCTGTAATCATTCTCCATAAATCTTTCACTAATACTTTGCTGAAATAAAATGTCATTAACCATTTTTTAATTAATAGTTGTTTGCTTTGTTAAACAATGTGAAGAACAATAGCACAGACTGACTGTTGTATTACATTTGTTTATCTGGTCCTCTTTTTGCCCTCAGAAGTGCCTTAAACTCAAGGCACTAATGTATGAAATATCTGTGTGGAAAGCACAAAGCTTTTTCCTTCTACTATGTGTAAAACTTCAGCTTTAAATAAAGGTCACATGACTCCTGAGGAGAGAAGTTATGGGGGAAACACTTACATGATGTAACATGGTCTGTTACAGGGCTTATGCTCAGGTCTCCCTTTTCAGAGTCACTCTAAAATCCCAAATAAGATGATTTTGTTCCATGGTGTGCAGATGCTTGTTAGATTTCTGCACTTTCTGGGCATTTCCTGAATTGCCTCACAGTTAGAATTGGTGGTCCTGGCCTGTGTTACCAAATGGTGCCAGTGGCCACCAAACAAAATAAAAAGAGGATGCTTCAGTGGTTGGTGCTGGAGGACTGGTAGATCACAGCAGGCACCATGTTTCAGTCACTGACATAGACACCTAGAACATGGACATCTTTGTCTGCACTAGTAAACTAGCCTTCCTTCACAGACAATGCAGAGAAATATGAATGTGTTAGGCGCAAAGCATCTGACTTATTTTGAGTATCCACTTTAAGCTGTTCTGAACTGTGTTTTAAAAGTACCTGTTTCTCTCCATTGCCTGTGAAGGTAGTCTGGGGTGGTCACCACAGATGTACACTGGTCAGATGAGCTCTCTCGTACTGACCAAACACGGTGTTTTTATGATGACTGGTGAGTGAGTTGGGTCCTCAATGGACACAACTGGTCATCATCCCAGTTTGAATGATGTTGTACTTTGAGGAGAAAGGCCCAGGACTGCCCCAGGGCAGGGCCTGACCCAGCACCCAAGCCTCCATTCCAGGGATGAAGGTGGTGGTGGGGGGCTCTCCTACTAGCAGCCTTTGTCTCATGCAGTGTGCATGCCTGAATCTATACACAGGCTAGCACGGGGAGAACAACAGCCCATCAACAGGGCTTAGGACCAGACCCCTCATCATCCAGGTGGATCATGAGGCTTGACAAAATTTAACTGCTGGTTTGACCTGTGTTCAGAAAGGGAAAATAGAAAGGAAAATTTCAGTGTTATGAAGCACCTTACGCGTTCTTGCTTTCAATCTGTATTGAAAAAGAAGATGTTTATCTCTGTCCTTTCTTCTCCCCCCACCCTGCCTATACATCACCTGGGATCACCCAAGGAAACCAATGAGAAAAGAAGAGAATGGAACCAGTCGGGCTGAATATGCAATGACCTCCTCCCAAAACAACAAAACAGTTGATAACAATGCGGTTGTATAATCCCCAAGACCCCGCCGAGGCGCATGAGGTGGTAAACTTTCAAAGCACACGCACGGAGCATGCAGGGTGGGTGAAATAAGGCAACGAAAGGAGCTCTGTGGCCATGGACTTCATTTCAGAAATAGTGCCCGCATCAGTGATTCAGAAGAGAAAAACAGGCTGCTCTTCAGGCTTGCTGCTTCTCCAAGGAAGGATCAACTCACCCACCCAGGCTGCCCAGAGAAAAGGCCTCACAAAGGCGTAAGCATTGCATGCTGCATCTCGTGAAAGCGATGTCGCGATGCCTCTCTCTTCTTCTTCTTCCTCTTTTCCTCCCCACTTTTCAGTTTGAATTGAGTGACCACCAAAAGCTGCTTAAATAGGATCTTATGAGGAGAAGGTGATCTGCCAGCTTATTATAAGTGAGTCTGAGGGTCACGGGTTGGAGCTGTCACCTACATGCTTCTCCAGCCTGTGCAGTTTTCTACGCTTATATTTCATTCTTATCATTCTTTATTCTTTCATTCTTAAAAAGGGAAAAAAGGTTTCTGTTAAGCCATCAAGCAACCAAAAATTGCTTGAACTTGTGACTTAACCCAGGACATTCATCTGTGGTCTGGTGACTATGCAATTTCCATGGCTGACGACTTTTTCAAGCAAAAGAAATAAAAATGTCAGATTTTAGCAATTAGCATTGCTATTGAAAGAGAGATATTATTAAGAGGTGCTTTGAACATTATTACTTCATAATCAGCCTCCTTTTTTGCATCAAACTTTATTTTTTAATCTTTAAAAAGTTCTTTCTTCATGAAACTCTACACATTTCTCTGTGTTTGCTTCAAGCTGATTCCCCAGGGAAACCCCTACAGAAAAGATGCCATTTACATCTTGGCATGAGTATTCGGGTGGAATTGTGTTGAAAGGACTAGCAGCTCCTTGAAGTTCTCTTCGTTCACTGATTAGTGTTGTTTCCTTGAAAGCGTCAAGTCTCCTGGGCTGACCCACAGAGGACCTTGTAAGTCTGGCTTGGAAGACCACTTTTGAGGGTCTGGTAAGCTGGTTGTGCCCACATTAACTCAGTCTCTGCCTCTCCTGGTCAGAGACTGCCAATTGTGCCAAATTCAACATAATAGCTTAGTGTTGTACTTTCCATGATGTGGATTGCAGGCTGCTTAAAGCAAAGCTGAATCCACCGAAATTCATTCCACGTAGGATCTCAGGTTAGACTCAGTAAGTAACCCTTAGGATAAAGGTGATGAGACTAGCCAAGACGCTGGTCTTTCACCATCTCCTGAAAACTTTCCTTCATGTCACACCTCCACATGTATGTCGTCATTTACCTCTGTGCTGAAAGCAGTGATGCAGTGAAAGACAAATTTCCACCCTGGGTTCTTGTCTGGACATCAAGCTTCAATACCACTCAGTCTCCATGTCTGTGAGTAACTCCCAGGTGCTGACTCCATCTCACTCTGGGATGTGGCTGCACCCCGGCCATTGCGTCTCTCGGTACTGCAGCACACCGATGCTTTCAGTTTTATATAAGGATGTGCCTGAACTGCAGAAATCAGACCTTGATTTTGAACACATTCCTGTCTGCGGTTGTTCTATCACCGGGATGTAGAGTTTGGGCTGATGGTAGAGGAAGACGATGTTCTGCAGACCTTGCCCAAAAAAGCTCCAGGATGTTCAAATCAGCAGTTTCAGCTCAGGCCCACCTCTAGTTTTCTATTACCTATTGAACAATAGGGTGTATGTAAATATAAGTATCTTTTCAATTATAAAACGAAATGCTGCTATATACGGCTGTTGAGGAATTTATGGAGTTACTCATTTAGCTTTTTAGCCTGTCATCACTATGTAGATCTTTAGCTACATAAAATTATTTTTTAAAGGCTAGACTTTCTTGAAAAGTGAATGCAATTACAGAAGTGAAAGGGAGTAAGTAACCCCTTGCCCAAGAGTACGATCATTCCCTGCCATATTAATGTGTGCTTGCACAAGACACAGTGGTATGTTCTTGGATCCAAAGTGAGATTAAAATGACAGAATTTATGGCTTTGAGTCTAGTATCCCAAATGTTGATTGCCTAAAGCACTTATCCCCTAAATAGTATAATAAAAATATTGCAAGTATATTTCTAGAATATTTTTAAGCTATAACATTTATTTTGGTGTAGTTACCTATGTTTGCCTTTCTTTTTTTTACTCCAGCTGTTTCTGCCTACATGTGGCATAGTTTGAGACTGGTTGCATGTTTAGCTGAGAGTATGAAGTACGAATGCAGATGAGTTTAGCATGATACAGGCTCAGGATTAGCACTTTCTCCTAAAGGTTGTTGATTTTATTGATTTCCTAATACAGCTTTAAAGGCATGTTCTGTAAGGCCAAAATCACAAAAGGGATTTGTAGCTCATGTCCATCAAAATGTGTCTGTTTTTTGCAAGAAAAAGTCTAAAGAGATGGTCACCGGACGCTGTCTGATTTTCAGTGATGTCAATGGTAAAACGTCTTCACTAGAGAAATCCCTGGTGCATGACATAACCCAGAAGCAAACCCACCCCAGGCTCCTTGAGGTCTCCTCAAGAGAACATTTAAAACTTCATGGAGAGAGAGGATGCAGGGCATTTCAAGGAGCAGCACATGAGGACTAGGATCTAGTTTCAACTCTGCCACTGATCTGCTGTTTACTAGCAAGTAATTTTGCCTCTCTGTGCCTCAATTTACCCATCTGTATAATCAGGATAAAAATCTTCACCAGCTCTGTGGCAGTATTTTCAGAGCTATAGATGTCTCCTATTTGCATGGGCAGATTTACACTATCATTATATCCAACCTATTGATATTAAATAAACATATTTGGGCATATAATTGCCATAATATTTCATAAACATACATTCCCCAGTGTGGTTTTTTTAAGTCCTTTGGCCACAGAAGAGCAGCAGCAGGCAGGCTGAGAGCTGCCCCTCTTCTTGTCCAGAGCCTTGCTCTCAGCACTCACACATCTGCACAGCGGGCAGACATGGGAAATCCTGCACCGGGTAGTTTTGCCCTTAGATTCCTCCCTAAGTACAGTTGACTACAGTGCACCAAAATTTAAGGTGATCTTCAGAAAAGCACTTGGAAGAGTATACTGGAAGCAAAAGTCTTCAGAAAGTAGAGGCCAGAAAGGCACTGCCGTTGGAGAATGATTTCTGAAGTTTTCTGATGTGGTTTAAGGTTGTGCTTAACACTCTACAGACTACTTGCAAAGCTTTTATAAAAGAGGCTTCTGTGCTTCCTTATTGTAATATAATTGAATAAAAAGGGAAAGGAATAGGCTTGATGGATAAGAGCTTCCCTAAGCAGTAACCCTGGATCTGGGGAACTGGCAATCCACAATGCAGCTTTACAAGCATTTTGACTTTATTTTTAGCCACCAAAATATCAGGCATAGAAAGGTCCTGCATAGCTCCGTTCACAAAATAGCCAGATCCCCAGCAGATGCAAAGGTGGCCAGTCTCTATGCAGAAGTTAAATGCTCTGCGCTGACCACCCCCAGACAGAAAACTGCTGTGTTCGGTTTAAGGGAGAGCATCAACTCAAAACTTCTTCTTGAGGATCACCACTAGCAGATGCAAGCAGGGAATGCACTTTAAGGGCCTGAGCTGCAAATTGTTGAGTTTCCTCAGTCCTCAGCAGCGCCAGGAAGGTGGAGCTGAAGCCCCAGTCCTGCCACCCTTCCTGGCTCAGACCTGACACAGCGGTGTGACCAGGAAAGCGTCTCTACCTTGGATAGATCCTGCAAAAACAGACATGGAAGGAAAGAGAGTTCTACTAAGTATAAGATATAAATATATTGATATATATCTATACAGAGACCTAATTGTCCAGTCTTGCATGCCATATGGTCACAGCATGTGAAGCAAGTGTGGGCCTCCTGCTCCAACCAGGTCATGACCATAGATGCTGCCAAGCAATGGAGAATCAGGCCTATGGTAGATATGTATTTACAATACTCTCTGCACCTGTACAAACAAAAATATATTATTTTAAACTGCAAAATAGTGTGTTTAAATCAATGCATGAATGTAAATATTCTAAAATCTGCCTTCTTGACTGTGTACCACATGTACAGATGAAAGCAAATATTGTTTATAGGAAATCTGTATCAGTGGTTAAATGACTAAAGAGAAGAAATATCAGAATTAATGTTGTCATGTTTCTCAAACAAGCCATTAATATATATTTAGTATTTAAGCATATTGCTCAATAAGTATGTTCTGTACCAAAAACTGTGTTGCATATACAGATTGTGCAGTACCCTATTTTAAAAAGACACCATAATTAATTTTTATTTTAAATAAAAATGTACTTGTAAAAAGTTTCCTGTGTCCTGTCAGTTGTGTAGCTGAGAACAGAGTCTACGCATTGAAGAGAAACGCCGAAGGGAGGAATGGCTGCAGTGCCTCTTCAGGCACTTCTCTTACTGCCCAAATTAACCCTGCTTGCTTCAACACTTTGTGTTCTGGTTTTGGAGAAGCTCGTGGCTGCTGCTCATGCCTGTGTCCAGCTGGGTTCTGGTTCTTTCTCATCTAACCCTGCAGTTTTGGTCTCAGATACGTGCACTGCTGGTGCTTCATAAACAGAGGAATTACACTTGTACATTCCCACAGCCCCACAAAGTTTGAGAAACCCCTTCTCTTTATGCTGGAGGTGCTGCAAGTTTCCCTAACAACATACTCCAGTGTAAGAGTGATTTTCTTGTCTCTTGCATAATATCCCATACCTTTGTTTACTTTGGTGCAAGAGATGATGTGCACCATTTTATATTCTAATTTGCCATGTGGACTTCACCCTCTCACACAAAAACAAAAGCAATTTATGGACCAGTCCTTCAGCAGATTGACACTGATTTATAGCAGCTAAACCTGGATCCTTTGTCTGCGATTCACCCATCACAGTTTAATGCCTTAACCAGGCAGGGGTGAAGAGCACAGTCTGTGTGAGGTCGTCTGGAGCCAAGGGGCCATCACAGCCTGAACCCTCCTTCACAGCAGGGTTCCTCCTTCCCCAGCCTGAAGCAACTCCCCAGGGACCTTCGGGTGCCCAAGTGAGGTCAGCTGAACTTCAGCCAGGGATGGTACAATTTTATTTTAAATGTGGGGGCATCTTAGTTGCCTTTCTGAGGACAGGATTTCCTTGTGGTACAAAGATTTGTCTGCCTTGTTGCTGGTGCCTAACAGTTTTCATCAGTCCCTTGGGAATGATTCCATATCCTGGTTTAAAAAAGCCCTTAAACAGAACAGACCAACACTAATGCAAAATGATCAGGTGGCAGTTTAATGAATTACAGCAATAAACATTACAGCATGTACTATGATACCCAGCAGACTTAAATATCAGCTATTTTTTGCACAAGAAAACTTCCACGTTAAAATCTCCCTGTGACCACTGAGAAAGAAAATGCCTCTGGAAGGCATTGGCCCCCACTTCGGGCACCAAAGCTGCCAGGTCAACATCCATACCACCAGTCTGTAGCAGAGGAAGTAGGATGTCACTTTGAAGAGGAGACTGCCACGACTGGGAAGAGATTGCTGGGAGACCAGTCAGCAGAAAAAAGGTAGGGCATAGCCCTGGTGAAATTCAGGTGAGGTCCCTCAAGTCCTGGTAACAATAAAAATAGCCCAGGATTCACTGCTATTTACCTGAGCTTTTTCATGCTTTTGTCATGGTGAGATGGTAACAGGAAACAATGCATGAGTATGTCAAAAAGTGACCAAGTATTGGTGCTCTTCAGCAAGCAATGGGAGTATTTGGTGCAAATCTGATTAGACTAGAGCACAGTATAAGAGCTCCTAACCTAAAACCTGGCCTTGTGTTTTGAGCATAGCTGAAAACATCGCTAAATAATATGAGACACAGCAACTTGCCATGCTGTAGAGCTTGGTTTTGCATGGTGTGCTCTTCCTCCACTGCCCCATCACTGGAAACCAGCATTATGATACCAGGAGAGAAATTAGTTTACCAGGTTTTAATATTATTTGGAGAGGGAGCAAGAGATGTGTAATGAGAGAGATGCAGTGTATTATGTGATTTTGGTAACATACAATCATTATCAAGTGCATTTCGCTGGTTTCATCTGGACACGTGCACTGCCACGGTCTACATCAATTTAATAGATGTCCAGTACAATTAGCTTCAAATTACAGCTTTCTCCTTTCTGAAAGATGCTCTGATTTGGGCATGCTTGATTCATGCAGGTGTAATCTTTGCCCACAAAACAATCAGATGTTTAAAAAAATACACAACTGAAGTTTTAGTATATATCAGTCTTCAGTTGCTGCAGTGTTAACATTCTTAATAGATATTTCTTTTCTATCCAAAATATTCCTTCAGAGCTCATCTTCTATTTAATAAAAATTTTATCTAAGCAATTTCCTTAAGGTTTCTTTGTAACTATTATGTCTTCAACCATTTTTTTAGCATAGAAACAATTGTCTAATTGCAAGCTAGCAGAGAAGTTGCCCTTGAAAGTGGCCTGAATCTAGTCAATTTTTTTTAGTATTCAGGAAAAAATACTGGGAATATTAATACCAAGATTCCTGGCATGTTCTGAACTTGTTTTATTTTTGGTTCTAGTTAAAACAAAAGCACTCACTGCCACATTTAAACACTTGTCTTGCTGCTCCTTTCTTGCACCATGGCACAGTTTAGTATATCCATGGGGATTAGCAATTCTCCTGGTTAGACTGAGCATCTGAGCAGTGCCTGTGCCATGCCAGTGTCCTCCCTGCCCATTCTGGTGTGAGCATCCATCCATACTGTGTCACAAGTCCTGGCAAGAGCTCCTTACCTGACGGGCTTACAGCACATGGGAGGTCCTGGCAGCCATGGTGGGAGGCAGCAACACCTGGGTGAAGCGCGCAGCCCCCAAAGGGGGATTTTCTGGGGAGAGAGAGGGATGGGGCAGCTGCTGGGCGCAGGATGCTGGGGCACCAACAACCCTTCTGTGCCCACGGTACAGGCAGTCATGAACAATATAAGATATAGCAGCAAAATGATTGAGGATGAGGGTGGGTAGTCAAACCTCCCTTATTGTGTATTATAAAATACCATAAAAATAATATACTCATGAAAGAAGCTTTATTGCACTGACCAGAGTTTCTGATCAGCCTCTGGTGCTGCTGGGGACGAGCTGGACAGGGTGATTGTGATGCATGGAGACCCAGTTCTGCCTCACTTTAACAACTTATAAAAGAAAATCCTACAGGCTTTAATTTCTACCTCACTGTATAAATGCAAAGGCTTTAACAGGCTGATTTTATCATGAGTGCTGGCTAGATACATCAAGACTTCTTTCTGGCTTGTTGATTTCCTTAATCTGTGAGATCTCATTAAAAAAAAAAAAAAAAAACGAAACACAAACCCAACAGTTAAATTATATTTTTATATATATGCCTGAAAGTATTTTATATTATCTATCACTGTGGCTGAAAGAGAAAAGAAGTTTCTTTGTAAATAGCAGCTGGCTGTTTTGCTTTCCTATGCATTGATACAAATTTTATGAACTTGTTTTCGTGCAGCACAAAAAGAACTTGGAGCTGGAACATGAATAAATTTCCTTTTACATTCAGCATCGCTTCCCCCCGCACAGGCAAACAGAAATGCTTTCAGTATTTAAGGTTTCATTTAACGCAGTCGTAGTCGGAAGCAGAAAAGAAAATGTAAAGAAAAGCTGCAGTATGGCAGACACATCCCAGTGAACGAGCATGTGAGCCAGAGACAGCCTCTCCTATTTTGATTTGCAATTTGAGGATAATTCAATTAGACATTTCAAGCAATTTAAACATTCATGCATTGTCCAGCACCAAAGCATGAACTGTTCAGCAGCAAACTAGACCTGACAGCCTTAGCAGGCCAAGTAAAAATCTCAATGTTTAAAATGGAAAGCCCTCACCTAATTGATGCCTACCGGAAAAATTAAAAAAAAAAAAAAAAAAAAAAAAAAGGAGGGTGCAAGGGGGGACAAAAGGGGTGAGAGAAGTACAAATGCCAGAATGAGGCGTGTATCCTGGCTAGGGTCTTCACACCTCATTTGCAGCCATTTGCTTAACAGAATATTTCAAGGCCTGCATGCTCCTTTTAGAGAGAGATTAAAATACAAATGCACCTGATCACCCATCTGCTGCACCTCTCCAGTGGTCGCTGACGGGCAGGCGGGCATTGGGCAGCACCATGGAAGGGAGCTGCAGCTGCTGGTGTAGCCAGGTCCCTCCTGCCCGCGCTCCATAGCACAGGTGCATTGGAAGCCATTGAAGGCATCACCTGGTGCCACGGTGCCGGCACTGTGCCAGAGGAAGTCCTGCTCAGACCTGTGGCCCACAGTGGGAGAGCAGGGAAACCCGTCACCGTGCCCATTGCACACAGGGCGAGGCATTGCATGGCCCCTGGCCCAGCATGGCATGTGGCTCTCCCGGCCAGCCGCCAGCACCAAGCCCCTGCGGGGCGGCCACGGCTCACATGGCTCTGTGCCCACACAATGGAGATACTGGCCACTTGGGTGATAGCTTAATGATGTTAAAACTCTGTGTGTAATAATAATGCAAGAATTTAATGGGGAATTTCAAACGATGTTTGCTTTAAATGCGTTGTCCTTTCTGACCTCAGAGGCCCAGGGAAGGAAAGCAATTTGGCTTTTCCCCAACAAGCTGCCCTGGAAGCAGGAGGTCACGCTAACTTGTTGATCAGCTGGCTGGCAGGCAAGACTGCTTTGATGGATGCAGATTTGGGCTGCTCAAAGTCATTCTTTTGGTAACAACTTTTAGAGGCAGGTGATGAAAGCATCATGAATCATCAAGTAAAACTTTTCTGGCAGGCTCCATGCCTTCAGTGTCCCTTCAATGGCTCCTCAGAGAATCTCTGAAGCAGAAAACTCACCTGCAAAACTTTTCAGTAATGGATCACACCTATCCCCTCACCCTTTTAAGCATTTTGCAGGACCTAGTTTGGATTGTAAAAACCCAAAAAGTACATACAGTACATGTGAATGGCAGATACAGTGGTAATTTTCCTTGAGCCTTTCTATTTGAAGACCCACTGTCTAGTGCGCTTATAACTTATTCAAGTGTGAACAGTTTGGGTTGAAATTTTCCATGCTGACTGTCTGCTGCAAGCTGACCTTTATATTTTTCTGGGAGTTGCAGAAGAACAATTCTGTTGCTTCCAAGAATGGTATTTGGGGAAAAGATATTAAAACAAAACCCAACAGTAACTTCTAGACTGTTTTATTGAGAATCTCTAATTCCTCAAGTCTTTGGAGAAGGGATTAAATTTGACAAGCAGATCAATGCTTTTCTTGCCAGTTACAAGCCTCTGGAAACTCATAGTTTCCCTTCTTTACAGGGATGAATTGGATGGGTAAATCCTCTGAAAAGTCTGTCTGCAGTGAGGTTTCTCCATCTTTGATATTCTTACTAAAATTAAGACACTGAATTTCTGTTAGTTCTTGTCCAAAAATTAATCAATTCAATATCTGTGAATAAAGTCAAGGGTAGAGCTGAATAAAAGAAATTCAACTCATTTGTTTTAAAAACCATAGTTTTGGAGGACCGAAACAATTTTCAAATTAAGTTCAAAATTAGCAGTGAATTTTACTCAAAATATTTGCCATAGTTAGAAAGTGAAATGCTCTCTTCTTCGGATATCTTGGTAGAAACAGACCTTAGCAGAACAGAAAAAACACTTAGCAGAAATAAACAGAGTCTCAGCAAATGAGAATATTCTTACTCTTGAATGAAGAATATTTTTAATGTCACCTTGAAACAGGCGATGCTGATCATACACACAGGTAGAGACCCTCAGCATGAGAAATCCCTCAGACAAATGACCACATGAATCTGCTCCACTCTCCTCTTTCCTGGTACCTTGGCCAGTGCATAGACAAAGCTACAATTCAACAGCTATTCCAACGTGCATCCTGTATGTAGGCACACCAGCACACAGACGCAGTTACACATATTCACACAGTGCTTGTCTAGAAGTGAGTAGCAACTATTTGCAATTTTCCATGACAATGTGGCATGGACTGTTTCAGGGCATCTTTTGAAGCAAGCTTTTCTCCCTTTTACTGTGATAAAGATAAGAAGAAGCTGTTTCTTCACTAAGGCAAAATTGTTATAATCTGATTCTCCTTTGAAAAATGATGGGGAAAATGGAGCGGATGATATGAACGGGCTTTATCCTTTTTCCTAACTTCTAAGTACTGTTGGCGCACATCTGAAGTTACTGAGGCTTTACAGGGCTCGAGGAATGTACCTGAATGAAGAAATTACAGATTCAGCAGCTATCTTGTTTTTTTTTCTCATGCCTCATCACCTGCAATATGAATTCAGGTCTCCAAATTGGGTTTTCAGCTGCATTTGATCGACTCATCATTTTCAGATTATGATCTTTCTGACCTACAGCTGTATTGAAGGAAGTTGTCCAGGAAGAAAAAAAAAATGCAAATTTAGCAAGCAGTTCCCTAGCTGAGGCATCAGACTGTACGGTACCCACGAAGTCACCTGCCACTTCATTGGCCCTACTAAAAGCAGTAGAACTACTCCGTAGCAATAGGCATGGGAAAAAGCACCAGAAGTTTATTGTAGCAATTGTAATTTTGTGTAGGAATTGTGTTGTTAAGATGCCACAGAAGATGGAGTCAAGGACTTTTAGAGTTAAAATTAACTATTTCTGAGCTAAAAAAAAAAGTCTTCTCTGAAATGCTATTTACTGTACAAACAGAAAACTGATCCAACATAAGTTTGAGGGATGGTCTAAATTCAACATTCCCTTTTAAAGATTTTTAATTTACCAAGATGAGTCTTGTGATGAAAACCCATTTGGTATTTCTACTGTGCAGTCTGCTGTCTAAACATGGTGAGAGACATTCTCTGCCCAGCAGCGTGTAATCTGAACAGGCTCAATTTTTACTGTCAGGACCTTCAGAGATATCAATAATATTGCAGTTTCATTTGTCATATGGGAGAAGAGGTTTATTCTCAACACATATGATTTCTGAAGCCTGACTTACAAAGCCACTGAACACCTGAGGTAGGATTCCTCTAACCTAACTCTCACTGAACTAAAAATGTGGTGCTTAATATATCTAAACTACCTGGAATCTTGTCATCAATGGGGAAAGAGGGCACCTCCAGATGGCAACCCATCTTACCCTGAAATAAGTACCTACACCTAGGGGGCTGAACAGCCCTGGACTGGTTGGTTGCACAGAGATGACTGCTGTAACACGGAACATGGCTGCTAGGGTCAGAATTTATTGATGGTGAGAGGGCAGATGCTCCTGCACGCAGGCATTTCAGTAGGTGATTATCATCCAGTCCAATGATGCCAGACACTCATCCTAGTGGGAAATAATACACAATTAAGTAATAATAATAATAATCAATAATCAGAGTAGGAACAGTCCATCCAAAACTGGACATATTCATACAATCTTGTACAGAAAGTCCAACCTCCTTCTGGAAAACACAGTGGATTAAGTAATCCAAAACAAGACTTCAGAAAATTTGAAGAAAAACACAGGGTGTGTGTGTGTATGTGTGCATGTGAGTGTATGTGCACGCATGTATTCAATTTAGTTCAGCCTGAGTAGAAAAATGTTATTCTGAAAACAATAGTTCTTGGTCAGACAATACCTTTGAGGTCACTTGTGCAATCTGGTCAGGATCCACCGAATGGGACAACTGAAAAGCCTGTGCTGCACCCCCCTCCCCCACAGTTAGCAGCAGCGCATGCAGTGTGGGCTTCCACAGCAACTGTGGGGTCATAGCTGCTCGGAGGCTCAGCTTCCCCCTCTGGAGACAGAAACCCAAACTGGGACCTCACAGGGCTCTGGAGAGCACACAGGAGAGGAGCCCAGGGTCCCAGCCCAGCTTTCCGGCAAGGCCACCCCTCCAGTGTTGAAGTGAACATGGAAATGCAGGTTACAAACATATTAAAACATTAAGCCCCCTCCCCACAACCCGTTTTCTTTTTCGTGTTAAGATGAACCGTAGCAGCCAAAGGACACCTTCTTCAAATCTGTTTTTCCTCCTGTTTTTGAGCAGTTTCTCATACCAGGGAAAAATACTCAGATGCATAATTTAGGAAGCAAACATCCTTTGAATTTGACTTGCCTCTAGGGTGAGGGGCTGCATCACCTGTCCAAGCTGGCTGATCACACGCCATCAACAAGAATGACCAGAGGTGCCCAAAAAGCCAACTCATCCCTTCTGATGGCTGCAGTCTGCCATCATCGCCTGAATTCAGCACGCATGGCACAGACGTGCCCTTTCTCCAAGGGAACCAAGCAGCTGAAAGCAACATGACACTCCACCAGCTTTGGAAAGCTTAAAAACAATCACCACGACATTTGTCTATGGGTTTTTGGGGATTTTCTGCCTTGACTTACATTTAATCAGCAGCAATAAGAGAAAAATCTAAAAAAAAAATATAATTAAAAATATACCAGCTACCAACACACCTTTCCCAAACATTTCAAGCTCTCAAACCCATTTACTCCAGGAAAATATGCCTTTATTCCAGGAATGTTCCTGGGGATGTCATTTTTAGCATGAACAGAATTTTTTAAAATAGCTGCTTCCCAATTGTTTTTCAAACCTGGTAATTGCTCTCCTGTTTACACAAACAACTTGCCAATACAGGGTGAGATCTGCTTCAGAACAATGTCTCTCAGTCAGATTATGCATCAGTACCACTGGAGTTCGCCTGGAAAACAATCATCATTTAAAATCTTGCTTTGACTTGTATTAATTTTCAGCTCTAGCTGAATTAAGACAATGACCTATAAATAATGTGTGAACAAGACAGATCATCAGCTGAGGCTGCAAATCCTTGATGCTAGATTGGAGAAGGGGATCCCAACTATCAAAGACATTGCAGAAAGTATGATCCTGGCTGCTAACAATGAAGGATCTGCTGATGCTGCCAGATTTGAAGAACTGAGGAGGGGAAGCAGAGTTGTGTGGTTACTGTTCTTTATAGGGTGGTGCACTACCTGTACCGATTTCAGTGGCTGGGCTCCCATGGACTTGGCTGGTGTAGGATCTGACTGCTGGTGGGTTCATGTTCAGGCTTTAGAGACCAAAGAGAGTGCTGTTACATTTTGTGCAGAGTTCTGGGGCCTGAAGTAGATTAGAATATGTTTGTTGAAACCAAAGTATAAAAAATTTGTCTGAAATTTCCTTTTACATGAGGTAACACATCTTAAAATGACACTGGAGACAAAAGAAGTTATTCCATACTATGTTCTGAACATTTTATTCCATACTTAATATGCCAGGAGACAGACTAAGGAGATGCACAAGTGACAAGATTCTTATTTGCAGGAGATGGGAAAAAAAAACCTTCCCTAATGAAGACAGAAGTCACCCACATATCATATCATAGTTATAACTAAACTAATGTATATCAGACATGGCATTTGGATGCCGAAGAATAACCTACATTCCACATTTATTGTGATGATTCACAGCAAGGAACTTGACCCAAAAAATGCTACATAAGTGCTCAGTGTTATTAATAATAATAATTATTATTCAGAGAATTCCCAGATGGATTACTTTCTTTCTGCAACAGCTCCAGACTCCTTTTATTCAGCATTGTTCATGTTATTCCCTTCTAATTAAATGCAATTTTCTCAGCAGATGCCTTTATATTTTTTATTTGAATATTTGACTCAGCAGAGCTGATCAATGGGCTGACTTGCCACTCCGGCTCTGCCTTACAGCCCCATGCACCGCGTGCAGCCATCCGTAGAAAAAGTCACAGCTCTGGAAACGCACTGAAGGGAAAAGCTGTCACATTTTGATGAGGCACATGGTACAGATCATGTCCTCCTCTCTGGATTGATGTCAAATGATAACCACAAGGCCAGCTTGTGCATTCTTGATACAACTTTTAGGGAATCAATCTTACCAGTATGAAAAATGAAGCAGGCTACTGGGTCCTTGAAACACAATCTGCAACTATTCTGGAAAAGGAAGGTGTTGGGTTTTTCCTGGTTCTTCATCTTCGTGAATCAAAATAACTCAACAAAGATTATTTTTTTAGCTAAGAGCCACATTTTTCAGGACAAATTTAAACCTCACTCATCTGCTGTTACAAACATAACTGTATCCCGATGGACCCTACCTGCATCCACAAACCAGCTGTGGAGATTGCCCAGAGGCTCAGGGGGTGTCACCAGCTGTATGGAAACTGAATTTACAGAATTATAGACTGTGGCAGGAGCTTTTCCCTGTGACCCCTGGCAGGCTGAGGTGGTCTCGTGCAAGGCTGTAGAGACACACTCTCCTGTACCTGCCTGGTGGCACAAGAGCCTGTGGACGATGTCAGGCTTTCAGGGAATGCAGGTACTCAGACACTCATCTCCAGACACAGCACTGCAGCTCGTACAAGCATTTGCTGCTTCTTTGCTATTGCCTACTGGATCTCATCTCACAAAGGACTGCATTTTTTTTTTAATTTGGGGGTTTTTTAACAAAAAATGCTTTCTGGATTTAGCTTGTACTTTAAAGCTTTGGGCGAAGGAAGAACCAAAGCCTTGGTTTCTCCCTGGACCATGTGGGTGAAAGAGGCAAGCCACCTCATGCTGAGTTTGCATTAGCCTTCACAGCTCGTAGAGAGTAGGATTGGTCTTTCTCTTAGCCAACATCAGTGAACATATCCTCAAAGTTGAGGTAAACCAGGGCAGCTAATTTGGAGACATCAATGCAGGGTCTGTAAAGAGCATTTGCTGGAGTCAGAACGTTTTTCCACTGCCCTGGGGAACCAGAGGTAATTATTTCCATATGCACCCATCACCTCCCTGAAAGCAAATGTGACTCCTCATGCAGAGTCCCTTCAACTCCCCAATGGGGACATGTACCCTACGTTTACTGGCAGTGGGTGCTGCAGGAAAAGATAAACTAGGCAAAAAGGTCATTTGTCTGATCCCATTTCCCAGTTACTAAGTTCAAACGATGGAGGTAACAGAACTGACACCATTCTTCAAAATGTAATTCTCTTGTTTTCTCTTTTCTCTCTTTTGTTCACGATTTTAATTATTTCCTGGTTGAGTCTGTTTTCATGAGTGGGGTTGTTTTTTTTCCCATTACATTTTTTTCCTAACCTCCTGGATACTACCATGATTTATAGCATTTCTCTTCTTCACAGAAACCAAGGTACTGAAAGAAAGAACTGTCTTATGGGTAACTTATCAATTTCTGATAAAGAAGAGTCACCCAAGAACAGAAATAATGCACAGTTTTGCCCCACTAATGATTGCATGCTGCAATGTGTCTCTCCCATAGAATTACACTATTTCATGCAAAAGAAAGCAGCTGCCATAAACCTGCTCCATTCATAGAAATGAGCCAAGATCTTCACCTGGTAAATAGTCATGTCGTCCCACTGGAGTCAAGGAACTCCAGTTTTATTGAAAGCAAATATCCATCCCCATTGCTCCCTTCAGAAAGCTGCCGGGGGGGTGGGGGGTGAAATGATCTCATTGTGAGCCAGTATCTGCCTAATTCCCTCTCCCCATCTGTGCTGACTGTGGTTGCTCCTGCACAGCACTATGCCCTCCGCCTGAAACTTGAGGATGGCTTCCAGCCTCCCAGGGCTTTTCATTACCTTATCTCCATTATTTAGACAAATGCAGAACACTTCTCCAGACAGGTTGCAGGGCGCCAGTTTATCTGCATTATTATAATAATGAGCTTTTATCCACAGTATCCAGCCTCTCCTTAAAAATCAATCACTGCCTGATTAATGTTCTCTAAACAGGGGGACATCCATGCTACAGTACTAGATGTACTGCCCTGGTCTTTTGATCCTGCTCCGCTGTGTTTCATTGCTTGCTTCTTGTTTCGCTCTTCTGACATCACCTGGCCACTTGCCATCTCAATGTTTATTGTTAAATAACCAGTTTGAAGAACATTCATGATCTGTTTACTGGGGCCCATGGCACACATTCAAAGGAGCTTTAATGCATTTACCGAGCTGGTCAGGGGAAAAGGGTAACCAAGGTGTCCTGAAGCTGTGACACGTTAATGATAATTGTTATCTTTGCCTCTGTACTGCCCATGAAACTTTGCCATGGTCAGGATGTTCCAGGGCTAAGCATGATACCATGTAATTACATGGAAAGAGAAAGCCTGTAACATTTATTTTATCCTGGGAATTACATCAAGCTATCCTGTAGCAAACCAGTCAAGTGATACAGAGCTTTTTGGGTGACATACTTATTTTACATGCTTTTTGGAGGATCATTTATTTATTTTAAATGCCAGGCTACAAAAAAAAAAAAACAAACAGTCAGAGAAAGATAAGGCTGTATATTTTCCTTATGCTCTGGCTTCCTGTAATTTTACAAATTTTAGGAGGGCTTCTCAGAAACATCATCCTAAAAACGTGGCCATATGTGCAAACAGAATTTCAAGTGCCTTCTTCTAAGGGCTCCAGCTGTGCTACTTAACACAAGATATGCTTTTATGCTATCTAGAAGCCTCGGCAGGAAGAAGAAAAGAACAATGTCTTTCGTAAATGCGGCAGGTCACCATCTTTCACATAAAACAGATACAGATGCGAAGGTATACAGGCCTTGTACAAACAGTGAAACAAGATGGAACATGGCTTCTTTTTGAGCCAAAGACAGGGAAAGGGAGTTACAAGAGTCAATTTTCTGACTTGTCTATTTGAACAGAATTTCCATTCATTGCAGAAGGATAATTATCTTCTTTTGGCTCCATGTGTAAATTTCCATCCAGCTATGAACTCTGCCTCATCACAGATGGGCCTATCATGAGAGAGGTCCAGTTGTGCCAGGCACTGTGCATACATGTAACAAGAGATATTTTGTCTCCAGAGAACTGAAGAGATAGCAAAAGCTGGGAGAAACTGAGAAGTCTTGCTCCCATTTGAAAATGGGAAAATTGTGGAACACAGTGACATGCACAAAGAAGAAAGCTCACAAGGAATAGTCCAAAAGCCCACACTTCTTGGGAGGCCTGTAGCATCCAGTGAACTGGGGAGGTCTCGGCAAGAGTCTGGGAAGCTGCCTCTGTGTTCAGAGCCTAACCATGCTAGCGTGGCCCTAAACCCCCAGTAACCACCTTTGGTGACATCTACACTCTGAGCCACAATGACCCATATTCTGTCACTGTCTGTGGTGGGAATTACTGCCTTTTGATGCTGCTTACTCCTTGGCATTTTTCCTTTTGGAAGAAATGTTTGGTTTTTTTTTTTTTTTTTTTTTTCCAATGGAGAAAGCAGTTCAAAGCCCTAACTTTCCAAAAAGAAAAAAGAGGTCGTATATGCTGGCATTTTCTTGTAACTGCTTTAAACATCCACAGATTCTCACGGTTTGCTTGTCCAAACCAGTTAGGACCGGAAGGTTTCTATTTTTCTTTCTAGCTGGGGGAGAGAGTTCATAAAACAAAAGGAACATGCCTCAGGGCAGCATTTCAAACAGAAAATTATCTACCCTGAAGATATGAAAACCCATTTTTGCTATATTCATCAGTTTCATAGCAGAGAAAGGTCAAAACGTGAATTTATCCAGCAAAACCAGCAAACCTTCTTAGACTTCCACTGTCCAACTGGCATAAAAATAAAACTGCATCTTATGGTTTAATGTTGGCAAGGCTTAGCTTTTTCCTGTACATGAAAATGTTCTATAGAAGGTTTGGAGTATTGAGACAGCAGAGGGTCAGAAAAATCAGATTAAAATTAGCAGTCTGCAAATGTGGAATTAAAAAAACCAAACAATAACAACAAAAAAAAAAGACAGGAAAAAATGATGCAGAACAACTTCTACTCTAGAGAGAGCCAAATCCATTAAGCTAATTAGTTAAGCAGATGAGGTTCTGACCTGACATTTTTTTCTTAATTTAGGGTCTTTAATTCTGCATGCAAGAAGATCTCTCATTATTTCTTATCTAAACAAACCCCAATATACAGATATTCCTCTGCAAATAGTTTGCTGATAAAATTTTTCTCTGAACAGTCACAACCTGAAATTTGAGCAGTGTGACCTATGTGACCTATTATATAAATTCTATTTTCTCTTCTCTTGTGAACCAATTACCCAGACTTTATAAACAGCTTCCTTTATCCCTCCCTCAACAACTAGTTTCACTCCAAAATAAGTTTCCTTTTAAGATTTTTATTTTAAAAAAAAACAACAGGGAAATGGCTTTCAAGCACCTCTTCACCTGCTGCCTGGCTTGAGAGGGGCTTAAATTCACAGGCTGCTGGGATCCCCCCAGTAGAGTAGCTCTGCTCTGGGCATGCACATGACTCCATCTGTCCAAGCAGCGCTGAGTGACAAAACTCATCAGGAATCATGAACCAGTCGTTTCTTCTGCCCCAATTCGATTGGGATGCACAGGGAAGCTCTGGCTTTACAGCCTGGGGTTGGGGCACTGACGAGGGAGGAGGGGGCCATAATCAGTGCCCTGGTCCAGTCAATATTGTGCAAAGTGGGGAGAGAGGAAAGAAAAGAAAGAAATCCCTACCCAACAACACTGGGAAAGGCCATAGACTGGAGGTAGGAACCAGATTCAAACCTTGGTAAAAATCAGATCACCAAAGCAGCTGCTTTATCTGCCAGAGAAGTGGGAAACATTGCACCTCCCCATGGCCCACCATAGTGGCTGCACTGCATGCAAGTAGAGCTAAAATGAATCAGGTGTTCAACTAAAATGAGCTAAGTGTTTAAATATGGTTTTCACAAATGCTGACTCTGCACTGAGGAAGGCAGATACCTCCGGGAACCAGTTAGGTACTGAAGCCCATGAGCCAGAGCAGCAGCGGCCAGTCATTTCTGTTTTGTGGGCTCCTGTTTCTCTTCCTCTAGAAACGTCAGACACAAGGATTACCACGGGTATGTACAAGCTTGCTTGTCTTCATCAGCTTTCACAGCTTCCCAAGAAGTATTTCATAGGTTCCCAGGGGCCAGGTGTGTTGAAAAGCATTAAGTTAGAGGCTGAAGACACACCTGTGCTCTGAGTGCAGCACTATACAGGGTACCTTAGCTAACACTGAGTGAACTGTCACTGAAACTAAGCACCTCCATTTTCATGACAGCGTAGAGGTGGGCACACAGAGGAGCTTACATGCCTTGACTCCATCCTCTTGCAATAATTCATGCTCCTGTATTTTGTATAAATATTCATATCTTGCAATAGCACAGCCATTATCCCTCTTCCCTCTCCCATATAAAGAGCCACCACTGAAGCCACTGACCCATTTCATATGACACCAAGCAAACAACCAGCTGCCCTTCGTGATGGCTCTTCCACACCGCACTTTTGTAGCACTGCAAGCAAGGCAGGCCCATGCCGAGCACTGGACTTACAGACCATCATCCCGTAGAGAGGGAGGAGAAAGCTGAAAAGTGGGGCAGGCCAGCAGACCTAGGCGGGGTTGCACAGTCTCCACCCCTGAGACTGTCACTGTGCCAGACTTTAACAGGTTTTGCTGTGTCTTCAGTACCTCTCTGGTCCTCCCCGCCCACAGGGAGGATGCTGAGATTAAAAGCTTAGAAAGTCTTCTAGTCATGGCAGGAAAAGTGGGTGTGTCTCACAGGGTCCCTTTAGCCTCTCTGTCAGGATCAGAGGAGAGAAGACTGCTCACCTCCAGCCCGGAGGTGAAGTGCATAACATCCCTGGCAGAGTTTCTGGGATGGGCACTTAAATTGTTCCAGCACAGGCTCACACGCCTCCCAGGGCTGGCACGAAGGGGACTTAGCAGGAAACAGGAGTGTGGCGAGGAGCGGGGGAGTCCAGAGAGCTTGCTTTCTTGTCCTTTTCCTACTCCATCAAGGTCGCTAGAAAATGAATGACAAAGCTTGACTTTTAGCAATTTAATTTTCTGAGTGTGTTTTGGCATTGATCAAGAAGTTGCCTGTTTCGGACTTTAAGTGATTGTCTCTGAATTGTTTATATACATGCCTGCAAGTGAGGCAGCCTGTGACATTTTTCCTAAGCTAATCAGCTCCTGCCACTGAAGCTTAATAAATTTTACTCCTCTGCCATGCAAGGCCTGAGGTTGTTCTGCTGAAGAAAGGTAGAAATTGAATTTGAGAAAAGATTTTCTGCAGGATCAGGATTTTATATAGCCTTAACCCTTGAAAATTTCTTACTAAAATACCTCATCAAAACTAAGAAAATGAGAACATCTTCTACTTTTGTAAGCAGCAATATTTTTTCCCCCCAAAATTAATTTACTTGCATGTCTGGAGAAAAAAATGCAGACTGGATTGCCTTATAGGCCAGACTCTGCCATCCCTCCTGCCTTGAACCCACTCTATTGCCAACCCAAAGTTGAATTATCATTTCTAATAATTGTAAAAGGAGAGCACTAGATTTTGGTCTGGTTTTTTGAAAGGTCCTTCTTTTCAGTCTTCTGGGCTGTTTGATGGCTACATTTCAAACCTTTGAAGGAGTGAAGTTTGGATTTCTAGCAGAAGTTTCCCATAACAGCATACCCTGCCCACAAGTGGGACCTCACACACCACCCCTCTGGGGGAAGATGGGCTACAGCTCCCTTGTGCAGAACCAACAATTTAACCCACCCCTCTTGCATCATGAGTAGATGTCCTGTATATACCAAGGAGCTACTCCAGGGATAAATTCCTCTAAAGTGATCAGACATGTATTGTGTCACGTATACCCGTTGGTAGCTCAGGGTCCAGAAATTTAGTGATACAAAGGACCGAAAGGATCAGACATTCAGAAAATTAAGAGCCATCTCTCTCAAGAAAATGCAAACTATTCCAACAGCCTGCCATGCTACTGCTCGCCTCTTCTTCCCTCTGCCTTTTTATTGCTAAGATTTTCTTTCCCAATTTTCCCCTTTGTTTAAATTTAAGAACATCTCTTTGCTCCTTAACAGGAAGAAATATTTTATCCCAGAAATGTTTATGGGTCACTGACAATGATGCACAATTTGTGTTTTGCTCGTTAAGGACTTCCCAGCCAAACTTTAGCTCTTCCCTGTCCATTTCTTCAATTAATCTTCCATTTAGCATTTGGCTGCCTATTAATGCTAACAAAATATTGTTATGAAAACTTATCAAGTTTTCCTTCTCAGACTACAATCAGTCTTTCTGGCATAAAGTACAGTCAGGTTCAAGCTGAACTTTAAGTTCACTTCCAAATTTCAAAACATGATGCAATCTGTAAAAGTTCAATAAATTAAACTCTTTCTGCTCTATGTGAGCTAATCCACTTTTTCATTTAAGTTTGATATGTCCTCAAAGCCAGGTAACACATCCAGAAAAAGCTGCATCTGAAATGTTTGTTGAGTGGGCTATTTCCGTTCTATGAGTACTGGAATCTACTAAGACTTGTCAGACAAATTTTTGGTTCAGCTGTATTTGTTCTGCTTACAGGTCCATGTGGAATTTCCTCCACTGGCCCATTGAGACCTCATAGCTACCTCAGATCTCCATCTCTTGGGCCCTTCAAATTATTTTTGAACCTGCTCATCATCTTTTGTGCACAGAAGATCTTTACACAGAGACACTGGGGGTGCACAAATTCCTTTTACATTTCTCAGAAGGCTTCACAAATATAAGCCTCATTTTCATTAAACTGCTCTGAGGGAGGCCACTTTTACCTCCCTCGCAGTATGATGAAGGAACTGAGACACAGATGCTTTATCTAAAACTGGTCCCACTCTGGGACCAAGATGATGGCAGTCAGACCTCGCTTCTCCATGT
>NW_010122352.1:8126-9777 GCF_000699245.1 Pterocles gutturalis | reverse complement strand
CATTCCTGTGCAGGCTCATTTGGTTGCTGACGATTACTCAAGTCAATGTAATTGCTGTATCTCATTTAATGAATACCACAGATTTAACTAAGGTTTTTTTCCTGTATGTATATTACGTAGCAGATTTATACGAGTCCCAGATTTAGTTTGCCTCACAAAAGCATGAAACAGTTGTTTCAGTGCTTTAGTGACTATGCTGGAATTGAATGTAGCATCAAAGTACATACATTTGAAAATATGACTCTCCGTGATGGCAAAGGAGATCAGATAATTTGAGGGCAAACAAATTTAATTATGTGAATATTTTCTTTTATTAAAAATGTTTTGTTCCTAAGCATTAATTTAGAGGGAATTTTAGCTTGGCTGATCAAATAAAGAGCAATGACTTGGAGTAATACTAGCAACAATTACTCCAAGTTCTCTGCCTTCTCTTGTAGCAAGCAGCCTATCCCACCATTAGGTCTTAAGCTTTCAGACACATCCTTTCCATCTCACCCACTGCTGACATTTCCCAAATGAACTGCCTCCATGGACAGCAGTTATTTCAGCAGTCATTCTCTCCTGCCACAGGATATCCTACAGCTGTCTTATCCAGTGAGCCTAATCAACCTGCTGGGGAGAGATTAATTATTACCGATGTAAGATTGATTGAAATTAGTGATTCCCTCCACTTAATCCCCATGTGAGAAAATGAGAATTTGCATATATAAATACGAAGTTACCGCAAGCAAGTATGGAGCAATAGCAACCTGAAATACCTGTGTTGTTCTGTCAGTGCTGCATGAATTACTGGAAGATTTGGTAAACCAGTTGAATGCTGATTCCAAGTTTGTTCCAGATTGTCATCCTGGGCATAACTTTGTATATGAATGAGTCATAACAATTACAACTTATCAGATTTCTTAGGGAAGATCTCAAGGCTCTAGCCCCAGCCATCCACAACTCATAGGAAAAAGCCTTAAATGAGCCTTTGCAGATCTGGCCAAGAGCCTTTTTGTATATCTTTGTGACTGTAGCTGAAGCTGAAAGAAGAGCCGCCAGGGACAAAGACATCACAGATTGCCAGCCTTGGACATGGCACCCTGGATTGGATTGGAATGGAATGGAATGGAATGGAATGGAATGGAATAGAATAGAAAATATTTCAGTTGGAAGGGAGCTACAGTGATCATCTAGTCCAACTGCCTGACCAATTCAAGGCTGATCACAAGTTAAACCATATGTTTTCCATGGCAAAAGGCAAAGTACTGTGGAAGTCAAGGAAGACTGCCAGACTTCAGAACAAGTCTGACAGCACCATATCAATCAGGGAAGGAAACTGCCCAGCCTGTCTAAATGAATAACTCAGATCCATCGGAGAGACGAGACTCCATCAGAAGTTCTACTTAGTCTAAAACTGTTCTGCTGGAGCAGCACTACTGCTGGCCACAGGTGCCTTGACCTGTATAGGTGCCCACTATCAATAAAGCTTACTTCCCTTCCCACATGGGATCAACAACCTGCTGTAAATGAGCCCACACCAGCACAGCTAGGACAGGGCTCACTGTTGCAGGCAGGCAAGCCTGCAGGTGTCCACAGGATAGGATCATGGTTCCAGACAGTGTCCTGATAGCTACAGGGATGCTGCTTTTCACAAGACCCAAGTTCTCTG
>NW_010122352.1:0-8112 GCF_000699245.1 Pterocles gutturalis | reverse complement strand
TCAGCAGGTGTGCTTTTTTATTTTAAAAATCATAAATCATCTTGCTTTTTCACCATGGATTCAGTCTCAGAGAATACCCCTCCTTACGATATCTAGACCCTATAGGCCAGATGATGAAACTCCACTCCAGAGAGGGTTTCCTGAACCATAAAACCAGTAGAGGACAATACTCCAATCACCTTATTTGCTCCAAGCAGTGCCTTAGATCACAAGAGACTATAATGAAGTTAGGCCTACTGGAGGAGAAAAGAGCTATTTAAAGAAGATCTAGCACCAGAACTGGACTGAAGTGGAATTTTCCATTTTATACATAATGGAAGATTATATGAGACTGCACCACGCTGCTGCAGAATTACCATGGATCCAATTATGACTCTTCTCCCTTCAGCCTTGTAAAGCTCCTTTTCTGAATTCACAGTCAGCAATAAAGCAGTCGATGTTTATCTAAAATGCATATAATGCTTCCCTTTCCCTTGTCCTCCTTGTCAGTTTGTCCTTAGACTGCAATAAAATACACTGTTTATCTACCCTGTGAGCATTTCCCAGACTTCTAGGGAAGATCCTCACGCATAGCAGGTGCTGCTTTTAAACGAGTAAGGCTTTTAACTTTTGTAACTATCGTGCCAGTAGCAGCAGTGCTATTTGCTGCACACTGTGGTTTAAGGGTAAAAACAAACAAACAAACAAACAAACAAACAAACAAACAAACAAAAACAAACCCCACAACAACAAAAACCCCTAACAAGAGTGTCAGCCCAGCACACGGCCTCTCCCTTTCCTGGGCTATCGCAGAGCATAAGCCATCTGAAGGTTACTTCTCTGCCAGCTTCAAATATTGACCTTGATGTCCTGTCCCTTACAATATTCTTTAAAATCCATCATCTGCAAACTAAGTTTAAGTCAGAAAACCTAATTAGTAACAGAGACAATGAATAACAAGCTTAAGGGGAGGGAGGAGAGAACCTCTTGTGGATGGCCAGCTCTTAGCTGAATAATTCTCTGTGCAATGGTCATGCTTGAAAAATTTAATTCTCTGTAATTTCATTTAGGATGGGGAAAACAAAACAAAATGAGCAAAGTGATATAGGATTTCATTTATATTCTGACAGGTACATTCATCTAGAGCTTACCTATAATAGCTGCAGTTACTGTACCTTTCTTCCAAAGTATTTAATGGTGTGAAACTAGTGGCAATAAAAAAAAAATAATAAAAAAAAAAGCAGGACCTACTTGGCATTGCTATTTGCTATTTTTGTACCGAAAAAAAAGAAGTCTCCCTACTGCCAGGCTGATTGTATTAATCTGAGATTCTTACAGTCCTTCAGACTTGATTGCTTTTTGATTCTTGCTTAGTAGAAGTGGTGATAAAGAAGCTCAAGTAAGAATTCCTATTTAGAAGGCAAAGGGGAGAACACTTCAGTTCTGTGGTAAGTGGCACATTTTGTTGCTTTAATTAAAAAGTTCTGAGAAGCTTAACTGCTTCTGCAGTATTCAGAGCACAAAAAAGGATGGTATTTACAGAGACACTTTGGGGATCACCCTTGCAATTTTTCTAAGCTATGTTGATGTTGCTTCTTAAGCAACTGCAGAGAAGCAGTCTTCAAATTTGAAATATTCTTTTTATCTCAAAAAAAAAAAAAATCAGTCCTCTCAATGATGGAAATATCTGTTCCTTTATGTAGTTCTTAAAGTGCTATCCATCTCTATTAAGGCTGCTAGAGGCAGATTTTCAGCAACAGAACACCCTCTAAAACCAAAAAAGTACCAAGCAGTAATTGAAGGCCTTTAGCCCAGAACTGCAATCATTTTCAAGTGCCTGCTCCCTTTGAGATGAATGCCCAGAAACTTCTAAGGGTCAAGGTTTTTATTCCCTGAGAGGAAGCCAAAAGTGAGCATCACCGTACAACCATGAGCTACAATTCTTTTCTAGAGACAGCAATGGCTGATAGATTAATCAGTGTATTATGCAATCCTCTGAGCTAGCCAGACTCCCTTGAGACTCAGTTTTCACTTTTAAAAAATCAATACACTTCACTGGTAGTTTCAGCTTTTCATATTAAAACAGCATTGAGAATTAATATTTTACTGAGATTAATAACAGTGAACTAAGGAGGGCATGTAAGATTTGGGTCCACTTCAGAATCATGTGAGAACTCAGGTAAGATGCTGTTTGCTTAGAGATATTAAGTTAAATCACATGTAGGTTTTTTATTTGATAATGCCAGGATCCTTCATGTTGTCTGTGCCTGTAAGATCGACTGTTCCTTTTCCACTGGAATCATGACAAAGGCCCCTGCTAGCTTTAGATATAAGTTGAACCCAAACTACACAGATGTATTTGAGGTGCCTGGTATGTTTCCCTCTGCTCCAGTTCTGGCAGAAATATCTTTCTCATGTCAAACAATAAAATTATCTGCAAGGGACGTAAATGTCCCAAAATCCAAGGTTCATTTCCTAATCTCTGAAACTATCCTTTACTAGAAAAGTGACTTGCGAGTTAAGCTTGTTCTCATCAAATCTTTAGCCAGAGGTCAGATTTGTCTAAACCTAGTTTTCATCTGCTGAGACACCGAACAGGGAAAGAAAAAGTTCAGTCCCATTCAGTTCTTCCAGTGTTGCTTATCTCTAGATTTTGTTTTTAGAACTCTTTTGTAGCACCTCAACTGACCCCTAGTATGTGTGTGCTTTTAAATACCCCCATCTGCTATCACTTCCCTGAAAACTAACCTCTGGCCAAAATTTAAGATCCAGGCTCCTCAGTGAAACACTAGCTGGAAAAGTTGGTCAAGGAAGCCTCAGACTGGCACATCCCAAACCATGTAAGTGTGGCCTCTCCCGCCCATGCCTGGAACAGGGCAGGAACAGCTCCTCCTTGGGTCTTCAGGTCTCTACAGGCCATGCTCTGTGCACTCATGAAGAGGTAAGGAAGACCAAAGTCCCACCAAACCCTGTCTTACTTTGCTGAGTGTAGAGGGAGAAGCATTATGTCACATTTGTGGCTGGTCCATCAATGGGGGGCATAAGGGGGGATCAGTTATTGTATATATGCCCCTCTCTCCTTCGCACATCCTAACTAGCACACACACTCACTATGAAGCCCAGGAGAGATCCACAGTACACAGGAAAACACTCTTCAGCCGTGACCAAACAGAGCCTTGAAAAGCTGCTCTGGATTTAACTTCCCAGCCATGTCATTCTGCTCTGCTTTGTGACACTTGAGGCAATATTAAATTCCCTTTTTTAAAATTCCCTGCTTTTGATACCCTCATTTGAAGCAAAGCATTTTCAGTGGCCCTAATGTTTGATCTCAGCCTCACAGCTGGGGAAAACTGGCAGCTGTTCTGTGATTCCAAAGCTACAGCACAATAACCCACTGAGGCTACTTCTCCTGTATGTGGGTGGGTGAGTCAGACGAATAATTGGACAATGCAGATCAGTTAAGCCTAATTCAGTTAATAGAATTAATTTGCAAATTAGTACACATTAGGTGAATCAGATACAATTCATTTTTGATGGAAATGTTAAAAAATGTTAAAGTAGTTACAATGAAACATAGATAAATATTGCTGCTGAAAAGGTTATGAAGAACACAGTTGCAACATGGAAGTTTTTGTCTGCAAAGACTGATGATGCATAGATTTAAGTTTCATAAAATCCTTGCGGTGGGAAGCATATTTTCCTCCTGGCTTTTATGGCTTTCATCACCCTGACAGCTCTCAATGGATCTTAAATAGTCGCTAGAGACAGGTTGAGAAATTTCTGATTGGGATCCAGGCATAGATGCTGTTGGGACTGAGATATGAGTGTCTGCTGCAAGGAGAAGGAAAGAAATGGTTTAAAATTTGAAGGCTGGCTGAAGAATATCAGTTGGTAAAATAATATATCTGGCCCTCTCACACTCTTCCTGTGGAAGCTTGGAAACGTGTCTGGGCTATTGTTATTGAGTGACACACACTTAGAGCAGATGCGCATCCAATATTTGAACCATCTCAGTGTCTTCAAGGTGGCAATCACCGGAAGGGAAATGCCAGCAGTATTTTAGATGTGATGGAAGGCTGAAAAATGCTTTGGTCAGGTACAGTTAATAGAATGTCCAGAGCAAAAGTAGAGCTGCAGCTGGAGCACTAAGATGATTTAGGAAGATGCTGAGCTCTGAGGTGTGTGTGATCAGAGAAAATTGAAGAGGCAAACTGAACACAGGAACAAATGTGCACCCCCTCAGGATGAAAAAGAAGACCTCCGTCGTTGGCTTGATTGTGCAATGATGGGAAAACCTGGTGCTGAATAAACTTATCTGTAAGGAAGAAGATTAAATCCTGGCTGCATCAGTTTAGCAGTTTAATCTGGCACCTCCCTGGCATTGACTAGCACTGAAACACATACTGCTGTGGTGCTCTGTTGTTTCACAGTATCAATCATTGTTCCTTCTGAGCTATAAATACAGGCTTTGATCCTTAACAGGTATAAATCTTGCCTCTCTGTAGATTTCAGTACATGGCTGTCAGTTTGTACTTGCTTTGGAACTCACTAATCAACACCACGTACACCGGATTTCATCACTAGTGCAAAATGCGTAACAGTTTTAATGAATTATGTATTTCTTTTAACGATAGTACTTTATATTCTGTTTTACTGACACTTTGGCAAGGATTCACAGGTTTAGAAAAGCTTTTGTAAAGAACTTAACTGCAATCAATTTGACTTCACATGAAAGCCATGGAGCTGCCAGAAAAGCTAACCTGCCTAAAGAAGGGACTACCTATAAAATTTTTATTCTGTGTGTAAAACTTCACAGGCATGCTATTGTACCTTCTTGAAAGGATCTAAAATAGTAAACCAGCCGTAACAGTTGTGTTGCCCAGTTGCTGAATTATACATTGAGAAAATTGACCTAGCATTATATTGTGTCTATCAAACTTAGAGCCTCCCAGCTCACAGTCATGGCTTGTCAGGTTTGATGGGGAGCTAGTTAAACACAATGTCAGAGTAGGTTACCTGGCGTGGTGAGCAGAAGGCTGCCCGCCAGTCAGCTGGCAGCTCTGTGGTATCTATCAAATCCAGCAAAATACTGGAAAGTAATTGTGCTGCTTTTGGCTGGGATACAGTTAACTTTCTTCATAGTAGCTGGTATGGGGCTATGTTTTGGATTTGTGCTGAACCCAGTGTTGATAACAGAGGTATGTTTTCGTTGTTGCTGAGCAGCACTTACACAGAGCCAAGGCCTTTTCTGCTTCTCACTCCACCCCGCCAGTGAGTGGGCTGGGGGTTCACAAGAAGTTGGGAGGGGACACAGCTAACCCCAACTGATCAAAGGGATATTCCATAACATATGATGTCATGCTCAGTATATAAAGCCGGGGGAAGAAGAAGGAAGGGGGGGATGTTTGGAGTTATGGCATTTGTCTTCCCAAGTAACCATTACGCGCGATGGAGCCCTGCTTTCCTGGGGATGGCTGAACACCTGCCTGCCCATGGGAAGCAGTGAATGAATTCCTTCTTTTGCTTTGCTTGCCGGTGTGGCTTTTGCTTTCGCTATTAAACTGTCTTTATCTCAACCCATGAGTTTCAAAACTTTCATTCTTCTGAGTCTTCCCCCATCCCACCGGGAGGGGAGTGAGCGAGCGGCTGTGTGGGGCTTAGCTGCCAGCTGGCATTAAACCACAACAGTAATTCATGATGTAGACTTCCAGTGATTGAATCATGGGTTCTTGCTTTTCCATGTTAATGCTTCATAACTATGAATAAGAAACCAGCCAACCTTCCCAAGCACTGCCAGCTCTTCACAACCTCCTGCTCCTTGCACAAACCATACACAGTGATAGCTGAAAGCCCCCCCCCCAGCTACAGTATTTAGACACCACAGCAGCTCACCAGGCTGGTCAGGCCCTATCACCATGCTGCTTTCTGTTATCTGACCCCAGAGGTGGCCCCTGACTTCCCATCAGCAAGCCCTGGGGAGGCCAGTGCCAAGGGTCGATTCAAGTTCTCTGCTTCATCCCTTTGCAGTTGGAGAGGCATCAGGACACCTTCCCCTCCAATTGCTATTCTCACTGCCATCCTTGATGCTCAGCCTCCAGCTGAAATTGCGCTCAGCAGGGAGAGGCAGAAGCGGATGTAGCAATTCAGAGTTATAAATCAACAGACAAATGCAGAGCCCTTCCCTTCAAATTTGCATCACGACAAACAAACAGCGTGTCAACTTTAAGCCAACTGTAATGCTGTTGCCTCCGCCTGATTTTAGGCAGACTGCTAAGACGAAGACCTACATGGTTGACTGAACAGCCCTCGTGCAATCAAGATTCAGATCCCACTGAAAGAACATCAACTTTGGCCCTGCTGAAGAGTCACATCAAGATGCAACAAGAAAAACAGTAGACAAAACTCTCCCAGAGCTGTGTGCAGCTGGGGGAACAGCACAGGCTCCTTTGCTGCAGAGCTCTCTTCCAGCACACTCCAGCGAAGACTAAACAGCCCTGGGCTCTGGTAATCTTCATCCAGCTTGAAAGGAGGTCGTGCAGGGCAGAGTTCAGAGAGATCTTTGGTCCCAGAATAGTCATCAGTCCTAGAGCACACGGACTCTTTCCATAGCATGAAAAACAGAGACAGAAAACTGACAGTGTTTTTAGGGCCTTTGACCTGCCACGGCTCTAATGAAATGTCACAGGAATGTTACATATAAGATAAGGCACGTATGTAGATAGTAACGGATGTGCTACAAAATCCTTTTGTTTGTGTGATCCTGTGCGTAGTCCAGACGGCAGCTTTCTCAATAGGCAGCAGGAAAGCACTCTGAGGTGCCCAGCGTAGACGTTAACCTCGCTTTCAGGACACCGAGTTACATAATTCAGTGCTACCGCGCACCACGGCCGGTGTGGGGTTTTAACCATCGCTTCATCCAAAGTGCCCTGTGTTGCTGAAAATTTCACAGTTCAGTGCACAATAAATTGATTCTTTTACTAGGTCAGGCCTGATAACAGGCATTGATTTAAGCGGCTTACTGCAACAGATGACTAAACGCTGCTCCTAAATAGCAGCTCTCTATGATCAGAGGATGGATTCTGCTCCTGGTGACACATCCCCAGAGACACAGCCGTGCTGATAGCGTGGCAGAGCAGGAAGATTGGCCTCTCCTATTTGGTAGCATTTTCAGGGAACACCAAATGTTGTTTACTTCCTAATCTTCCTACAGAATATAAAGAATTGCTGCTCTGAGCTATTTCAGAGAGATAATGTGAGTGACTCACTTGAGTTGTATCTTGACCTCAGGCACTGTAAAGATGTATTTTATGGTGCTTTTAAAAACAATTAATGCTGTTCTTGGTATTTCTGGAGATGCCTAGAGTGCACTTAGAGATTTTCATGAGGTGTTAAATCACGCACATCTGGCCAAGCCCCATGTCATTTGTTATTAGTCAACACATCCCTAATTATCAGTCATACCATCTTCCAGGGTGTGTTCTCTATGCTAAAGCAGCTTCTCGATTCATATTTACAGTCCTAATTTGCCTATTCTATAAGAACTGTATTAATTACGATCAGTGACAGATCCATACTAAACCCTATGTTCAGACATGGAAGTAGATTCTGTGACCAGCTCTTATCTCTGAACCCTGAGCTGAAACTAGATCTAAATTCCCACAAAGTCTTAAAATGTTTAGTTATGGATCTGGATTCAGCAGTTCTTATTTTGGCTTGTGTTTAATTTTATATTATGGTTTTGTGTGGTGGGTTTGTCTAGTAGCAGGGAGGGGCCACAGTAACGGCTCCTGTAAGCAGCTGTTAAAGGTTTCCCTGGACTCCAGCTCTGCTGGCAGCAGGGAGGGGCTGCAGTGGCCGCTGTCAGTAACTGCTGAGAGTTCCCCCAGCTCCCAGTCTGCTCTGGCAGCAAGGGAGGGGTTACAGTGGTGGCTCCTGTAAGTGACTGCCAAGGGTTCACCCCCACCCCCGGCTCCAAGCATTTGGTAACTGGGAGGGGGAGTGGGGGAAGGAGCACCACCAATCTGGCCCCTGAAATTTATCAGGGCCAAGTGCAAGGTCCTGCACGTGGGTCAAGGAACTCCCAGGCACAAATACAGGCTGGGTCGAGAGTGGATAGAGAGCAGCCCTGAGGAG
>NW_010122351.1:5916-11810 GCF_000699245.1 Pterocles gutturalis | reverse complement strand
CCCCCGCCCCTGGCTCCCCTCAGCCCCTCACCTGAGGCGGCCCCTCAGGCCCGGCCTGACTCCCTCCCACCCGCCTTTTTCTTGCAGAGGATGCCACCGGGCGCTACATCTCCCCCTTCCACGATATCCCTATCTACGCGGATGCTAGCAAGGTACGACGGGATAGGGGCCGCAGCGGGGAGCCGCACCAGGCCGGTGTGGCCTCGTTGGCCGGGTTCTGTGAGGCTGAAATACCCCCAGGGAGGCTCCCCGGCCCTTCTGGTGCTTTTCGGCAGGAGCAGCCTCACGGAAGCATCACCAGATCTTGCAAAGAATCGGTCTTCTCACAGTCTGGGCTTTGTGAAGAGCTACGCAGAACAGAACAGATGGTCTCATTCTCATATTCGTGTCTGAGAGATGAATGTTTTTGTCTTGAACTTGCCCATGAGGTCACATGAAAGCTTTTTGGGTTGAAAGAAGCAGTTTCCCATTTAGCTAAATGTCTGCATCCCCTCCTATGGAGGTATAGGCTCATGCTGTGCGGTATTTCAGGCTATTTCAGACTGCAGTAAGGCTGCAGTATAATCAGCTGCTGAACAGAAGGTGAGGATGTTAAATTCTTGCTGTAGCGACTCCTGGGGACCTCCTGTCTTGCAAAAAGTGCAGCTGGAGAACGTGCCACATGCAGTGATGCTTTTACATCCTTCCATCAGCCAGCAGTTAGTCAAACTAGGCTGTTCTGAATCACTGTCTAAGCTGCCCCAGCTCTGGGAAACCAAAATGGTTGTGCTTCAGTTTTCACTGATTGCTTTCTCACTGGTAACTTGGGTACTCCGACTGTGTTTCTTACCTTTGTAGCTTGTTTCTTCTTTTAACGCTTACTGAAAAGCTGTGCAGCTTGTGAAATGTAGCAGGTGAACTGTTCTAATGTTTGTGTTAAACAGAGATGTTACCTGGAGGTAGAGAGAAGTTCTGGGATAGGAAAAGTACATGCAGAGTTTGGAGATGAACCTCTAAAAAAGCAGCTGATTGAGCTTTGAGGTGCAGGTGTCTGGGAAGAACACGCTCTGGAAAGTCTGAGGTGGCTTTTGCCTGCTCAGAAGGGAAAAGACGGATTATGATTATCAAGGACAGTGGCGAAGCAGTTTCTGTGGCCGACTGGGAAAGCAGTTTTCAAAAACAGGTGTCTGAAAGGTGACTTGGACAAGGAAAATCCAGATAATACTACACTTTGCAGACATTTGCAGAATAGGAGAGGAAAGAGCAGGGTAGCGAGTATAGGGGTGAGGAGAGTTTCCACCACTGGTAATGATTAACAAGGGAAACTGGACTACTGGTGTGCCCTCAGGCGCTTAGTGCCACTTGCCAGCTTCTCAGTGCCAAGTTATTAAGAGAAGCAAGTATCACTGAAGGTCGCAGTCCCCAAAGTTACACAATAGTGCTGATGACGTTAGACCTCTTTCTGTTGCTGGAGTGCCGCTCTGCAGAGATTTTACTCGTTAGTTAGCAGGTTCATTACCAGCTATGGTCAGGAGCCCAGCTTGGAGCAGAAGATTGTCTTACTCTGTCTGGGCTCCTTGATCTTTATCCTTAGACTTCTAAGACACTGAGAGGATTGTAGGGTGGGTTTTTTCAGTCTCCGGCTGGGATGTGCTGACCTTATCTGTACCTGTGTGTCTTGGCATTGAGAAGGAATGACCTTGGGTTACTCCCTGCGTGTCTTAGACCAAGGCAGATCTGTCGGTTGGACTGTGGGGAAACTGTGAGCCTAGCACAGATGCACCCCTGAGTTGTCTTTCCTTACCTGCAAAGCCATAAGCAGCCTGCCTTGCCAGTTCTGGTTGCCTCTTTCCTTTCCTCGAGTTACTTATAAATACAAATAGTATAGACCTTTTTACTTTCAAGTTGCAATTCAGCAGTGACTCCCTGCAA
The DNA here is from genome assembly GCF_000699245.1 of Pterocles gutturalis. Taxonomy (NCBI): domain Eukaryota; kingdom Metazoa; phylum Chordata; class Aves; order Pterocliformes; family Pteroclidae; genus Pterocles; species Pterocles gutturalis. The sequence continues at coordinate 9,899 of NW_010122351.1, read as the reverse complement.
TTAAAGGGACTAATAAACTTCTGTTAGGGAAGTGTTGTGAGCAAAGTCAACGATGTTAACAGCACTTGTTGCACAAGTGATCTAATTATGGCGCAATACAGGTGCAAGGGATTTTGCAGTGCTAATACTGCTTAACCTGGGGATTAGAAACCTTGTCGATGCTAGAGAACAAAGTTTGACTTTTTGTTAAAAGCCATAATCTCTTCAAAATCAAGTGTTAAGGCTCAAGTGTGAAAAAGCTTGTTTTCTTGGAGAGGAAGCTCTGGCATTGAACTCTCAAGAGCCCTCAGCCCAGCTGGAGTCAACAGGAGATGTTTTCAGTCATCACCTGTGAACTAGATACTGCAAAACGTGGTTCTGCATTTCTGCCCCACATCTTTATCCCCGCACTGTGCTGCTAACAAGGTCTGTTGGCTTGGAGGGGGGGAAGCTTGGGCATCTCTCCCTACTTCAAGACAGACGTGACGTTCTCGGTCGTTCAGGATAGTACATAGGCAGCCACATGACTAAGCAGATGGCTTACTCCTGTAAGCTTTGTCTCTTCCAAGTTGCCAGGGTGGCTCTTGCTGTAGCATTAAGTGCTTAGTATTTAATAAGTGTGTCTAAAACCTAATTTTGCCGTGCCCCAGGGTAGTTGGTATGCATTTGTCTTAGATTCATTTAAACCTGCTGTTCCATAACCTAGGAACATGATGGAGATGTTCATAGGTGGCAACTGATGGAGCATGCATGTGTAGCCTCAGTCTGGCTTTTGCTGGTGTCTTTCCCGGGACTCAGCTTTGAGTGATGAGATGTGACTGACTGGGCTGTGGGACTTCTGTCAACTGTATCAAAACTGGCACCGGGAAAAACAGGAAAAGAAAGTTATGGTTTTCATGTGAACTGGCAGGTTTTCATGCTTACTTATTTGTGTACCCTAGTTTAAAGTGTGGTCTTCAGATTCCTTCCCGTTCACTGATATTTTGCTTTTTTCAGAATGTGTTCAACATGGTTGTGGAAGTACCTCGATGGACAAACGCTAAAATGGAGGTAACTATATTACAGTTCCAAGCTTAAGTGCTCTAGCTGACTACTCGGTTAGTCTTTGGCTTTGCTGATTCTCTCCTCCTCACCTCCACATCCTGAATACTGGTGGCTCCATAACTAGCAAGAAAATACTTCAGCCCTAATAAATAAGGCCTTTCAAAACCTGCCGTACTGCGGGCATCACATCAGGGGAGCTCTCTAGATGTAATTCTAACTTCTTGTATAAATACTTGCTTAATTCTAGAGGTGTAGTATGGAGGCTGAGGCTGGCAGAAGTTGGAATAACTGAGCATTCTTCTATAGCTTCTGATTAAAGGAGCATTTTATGGCTCTCAACCACGTGTGCTTCTGACGTTTGTAGGTCTGCTGAAAGCTACATCCCAGGAGATGGCGATACAACAGGAAATGGAGTTGTCCAATATCTACTGATGGCTTCAGGGTCAGCTCCTGACCTCTTGGCTTGTCCGTTAGCAGCCAGCTTGAATAAAAAAAAAAATAATCGCTTGGGTTTTCCTAGAAAGCAAAGTAGAAAGATTTATGTAACTTTTCTTTCAGATTGCAACAAAGGATCCCTTAAACCCAATTAAGCAAGATGTGAAGAAAGGAAAACTGCGCTATGTAGCGAACGTGTTTCCCCATAAGGGTTATATCTGGAATTACGGTGCTATCCCACAGGTACTGTGGCTCGTTTTGGTGGCACGGAGGAGGGAGGATGCCTGTGTGTGTGTGTCTCTGACTACAACCAAATTAATGAGCTAAAAGTGTGATTGGGAACAGAGCATTTGCAGCTGCCTGTGTAATCTGGTTAATGAAGAGAACCTGTCAAGAAAGCAGAGATACTTTTAAGCAGAAATCTTAAGAGGCAGGCTTGTAGCTAACGCTACAAGCTAGACTAACATCTTGACCTGTTAGATTGTAGTAGATGCCCTGATCTCGGTGCTGGATCTGAGAAAGGCCCTTGGCAGTCCAGAGATGGTGTGAGGCGGATGTCTGCAGCTGCACAGACATGCTCCCTCTGAAACAGCTGGCAAGAGGGACTGACAGATGGTGATACCTGGGCACATGCTCTTAACTTGCTGGTGCCTGTGAGGTAAAGAGGAGCTTTGAGCAAGGCCGTTTGCTTCAGATGTTCTCTGAGGTTTGAGTTTCCTTTGGAGAAATAAATCGTCAGTGACAGTTCACAGGGAAACATGCTGAATTTTATAATTCTAGTTGATAGCAGTGCGTGTCGAGTGTTTTCTCCAAATGTCTTCTATAGCTTCTGGATGGTGAACTCGAAATACGTGGTACTTTGACACAAACATAGAAAGTCTGTTTAGATACAGCCCTGAAGAAAACGAGCAGGCAGCCTGTGTCCTTCTGAGCAAAACGATGTGGCTTTCAAGTGGAATCCAATGGGATTTTGCAATCCCAACAGAAAAAAAAAATAGGAAAGGGAAGATGCTCCTGTCTCTAATGGGGCACAGTGGGGTGGTCTAGGTGATGTTTCTGAAGAAAGATGAGAGCCAAAGACAGTCTGGTGGGGAGCAAAGGAGACAATTTCACCTCTAGAATCTCTTCCCATATAAAGAGAGAAGGAGGGAGTCTGGAGCTCCTATGTCTGGAATAGAGTGGATGGAGGCAAGTCTTCAAATGCATGAAATGCTGCTGCAGAGTGAGAACAGATAGCGACTGAATTGTTTGACCTCTCTGTTGTGGTGAGGACAAGTAATGGCCTTAACCTTACAATATTCTCCTCCAGTTCATACCGCAGGGCAAACCTTTCCTGTGGCCAGAATGGCAAAGTACTGGGATGGGTGGCCTGGGAGTGATTTCGCTAGAACTGGCCTTGCTTTGAGTGGAGGGATGAGCTCAGCATCTCAAGGTCTCTTCCAACCCTTTCGTGATTTAAAATTTTACAGGATAAAACACTGTGGCTTGTGACAGAGTAACTTCTAGGTCCTGTGTGGAGTTTCTCCTTGAATTCTGAATGTATGTGCAACTCCTCTCAAGCTGTGTAGGCTTCCAGAGCTACTCTGGATTTCTCGAACTGCTGGAGAGGGATGTTCTCCAATGTTAGTCTGTCATGGTTTCTTGGCTTAAGGTGGTGTTTTGAAGGTTAATTGTTTTCTGCTCAGATGAATTCTGGAACCAGTTTCTTTGCACAGTTACAACTTCTGGAGCCTTCACCCAGTCGTGCATTAGTGGCCCAAAGAGGTGTAGGTAAGGGACTGAACTTAGCACTGCTTTGTAGAGAAGTGTGATAGCGATTGTGAAGAGTCCTTCAGCACCACCACGTTTCAGTACATCTTCCTGAATGCTCTGGATGCTTCACGAGGTCTCGACTGTGCTAGTCGTGTCCTGGCATGCAGAGATTTGGGAAGAGCATTCCTTCTTTTTATATCTCAACAACCTTAGAGGTAGGTGCTCCTTGTGATGCAAGTGGGCACGATGTCCTTTCGCTCTTGATCAGAAGTATGTGTTTTAAGCAGCTATTATTTTTGGAGGCATAGCTCAAATGCCTTCTGTCACTGCTGTAGTGTGACAGCATGTCTTTAGTTGTTTAATTAAAAGGAAATAATACACCCTGTCCGTCTTCCATCTCTGTTGGACTGCTATCTGGAGTTCAGGAAGCTTCTGTTAAGAAATGAATAGTGAGAGGAACAGGCAGGCAGCCAAATCAATGAGTGTTCTTTATAGATGTGAACTTCACCTTTATGCAGCTGCAAAACGGAGGAGGAAGTCTCGAAAGTTGTTGAAAAAAGGTTTGTCAGTGGGAGGGAGCAGTTTACACTTGGCAAGATAAGACCTTTTAGCTTGGATTCAAGCTGCATTTGCAGGCAGTGTGAAATACTAGCCCAACCACTAGACCTGAAAGCAAGTGTGAAGTGGGCCATCATCTGTATCTTCCAGGCAACTGCATGCCTGAAATAAACCTGCTTTTTCTTTCCTGTTGAAACCTGAGAGTTCTGATTTGT